>NW_006979578.1:1437-5867 GCF_000164805.1 Carlito syrichta | reverse complement strand
CTCACCTCAGCCTCCCAAAGCGTGGGATTACAGGCTGAGCCACCGAGCCCGGCTTGAAAAAAATATTCTTATTCAAATTCAACCCTGCTCTTCTAAACTGTGCAAAGGTCTCCCCACTGATTCCATATACTGAGCTATTACATGTTAAACATAACACTCTGCTTTATGTAAAGTTCTGCTTTACATACATTTTCATATATGTAAAAATCAGTGTCTTGATTTTATTGCTAAAGAAACAAACATGAATAAATTAAGTGATGGTTAGGTTTACGAGCCAACGTGGTTAGGCTACAGTACCCAGCTATTTAATCAATCACGAATCTAGGTGTTCCTGTGAAGGTATTTTGTACATTTGGTTAACACCTGCAATCAGTTGACTTTTCAAAAAAGGAGATTATGGCCAGGCACAATAACTCATGACTGTAATCCCAGTACTTTGGGGGGCCAAGGCAGGAGGATTGCTTGAGCCCAGGAGTTCAAGACCAGCCTATGAAACACAGTGAGATGTCATCTCTACAAAAAATTTAAAAATAAGCTGGGGATGGTGGCATCTATAGTCCCAGCTACTTGGGAGGCTGAGATAGAAGGATCGTGAGCTGTGATTATGTCACCGCACTTTAGCCTGGGTGACAGAATGAGACCCTGAAAAAACAAGAGATTATCCTCAATAGTCTGGGTGGGCCTTATTCAATCAGTTTAAAGGCCTAAAGAGCAAAACTGAAGTTTTATTTGAAGAAGAAATTCAGCTGTGAACTGCTGTTTCAGCAGTTTCCAGCCTGCTGACCTGCCCTACAGATTTCAAACTGCCTAGCCAGCCCTTACAAGTGCAAAAGTCAATTCCTTGCAATAAATAAATAAATACATAAAAAGTACAAGTTCTGTTTCTCAGGTAGAATTCTGACTGATGCCGGGCTCGGTGGCTCAGCCTGTAATCCCAGCACTTTGGGAGACTGAAAGGCAAGTGGATTGCCTGAGCCTGTGGGTTCAAGATCAGCCCGGACAACTTGGCGAGACCTCATCTCTACAATAAATGAAAAACTTAGCCCAGCGTGGTAGTGCCTGTCTGTAGTTCTGACTACTTGGAAGGCTGAGGTAGAAGAATCACCAGAGCCCAGCAGGTCAACGCTGGGGTGGCTGTGAGTGTGCCACTGCAATTTAAGCCTGGGCGATGGAGTGAGACTTCAACTCAAAAAAAAAAAAAAAGAATCCTGACTGATACACTTCCTAAGATCACAGGGCTAATAAATTATGCAGGGGGGTTTAATTCTTCAGAGAAATTTGTCTCCCTACCAGATGTCAGAGTGAGCCTGACAAAACTCAAATGGGCATATGTCACACCCTCATCCCCACATGAATCCCTTCACTGGATCCATCATCTGCAGGATAAAATCAGAATTCCCAGCATGACTGTATTTTAAATATCTTGATTGCAAGTGATAGAAAATGCTAGTCAAATTTGCTCCATCCTAAAAATGTTACTTTTCCTTTAAGAGCATCTCAAATAAAAACTTCTCCAGAAAACCTTCGTCGATGCCTCTAACTTAATTACTCTCTTCTAATTACTCTCTTTGTTTTTTGTGTTTTTTTTTTTGTGAGTAGGAGTCTCACTGTCACCCAGACTGGAGTGCAGTGGCCGCTCCCGGCCACCGCAGCCTCGACCTGCTGGGCTCTGGCGATCCTTCCGCCTCAGCCTTCCAAGTAGCTGGAATTACAGGCATGCGCTACCACGTCCGGCTGATTTTTTGATTTATTGTAGAGATGAGGTCTCGCTGTCCAGGTGGGCCTCGAACCTGCGGGCTCAGGCAATCCACTCACCTCAGCCTCCCAAAGGCGCGGGATTACAGGCTGAGCCACCGAGCCCGGCTCTCTCTTTGTTTTTATAGAGGTATTTTTGTTTCTGTGTGGGAGCGTTTGGTGTATTCCTCCTGATAGTATGGTGATGTAAGGACCTGAAAACTTCTTGTCTGCAGGTTCCTTGAAGTCAAGGTCAATCAATCAATCATCCTTGTCACCCACATAGTGCCTACAACAGTGTCTTGGATATATTTATTCTTTTGAGCAAATGTTTATGAGACATCTTTTCTGTGGCAAGTTCTATGCTGAGTATTGGAGAAAACACTATTTAAAAACTACCACCCACATTTGTTTCTGTCTCCAACGGAAAGGCCAATTATCTTCAGGAGCCAATTGGACAGGCATGGCAGGAGTAAGTTTCAGCTGTGAGACCAGCGTTTGAACAGAGTCTGACACTAGCGTGCGCAATCCTCATTGCTATACAATGCCATCCTCCAGTGGTGAGAACAGGCTAAGGAAGCTCGAAAACCTGGGTTCAAATCCCAACTCTACCAACTCCTAGATTATGATCTTAGGCAAGTTGCTGTATCCTTCTGAAACCACAATTGCCCCATTCATTAAAAGTGCATAATATTTATATCTACCTCATATGATTGTTGTGAAAATTAAGTGACTTCATTCACAGAAAGCATTTAGTGCAGCACTGAGTGCTAGATAAGCATTTCTAATATGTTTTCTAGAAAAGTTGAGCCCTGCAGGTATGATTTGGAAGGAGAAAGCTAAACAGAGATATCATAAAATAAGAGTTGAAAAAAAAAAAAAGAAAGTAGAGGGCAGACTTGTGCATATTAGTGGCTGGGAAAGTAGAGGGAAAGGGGGAGAGAGGTTGTTTAGTAGCTACAAAATTACAGCTAGATAGGAGGAATGATTCTGGCATTCTTAACACTCTAGGGTGAACTATAATTCACTGTATCCTTTCAAGAAGCTCAAAGAGAGGATTGTAACTGTTTAAAACACAAAGAAATACATGTTTGAGGTGCTGATATTCTAATTACACAGATTTGATCATTACACATTGCATGCATGTATGGAAATATTGCTCTGTATCCTGTAAATATGCACAATTATTATGTGTCAACCAAAAAGAGAAAAATGTGTCATATTGCACATTTATTTGTTAGATTTTAAAATGTCAAGCCAGTCTTACCACTATGACAAATACCATTTGGCCATGCTTTATTATTATTGTCTTTTTTAACCATTATCAGATTAGCTATAGTTTTACTAAGGATTTATGCAGGTACATTTATCAGAAATGTTAATTTGTAGTTTTAAATTGTAAGTTCTTTGTTTAGTTTTGGTACTAGGATAATGCTAGACTTCCAAAATAAATTTTAATAAATTCCCTCAAGTTCAAAAAAAAAGAATTATATGTTGGGTGTGAAGAGAGAAGAGGAAGAGGGGAGGCAAGTAACAGAGCAGCTGATGGGGATTCTGAGAGGAAAAGTCAACCAGGAAGAAATTCTGAGTGGTAGCATTGGCCAGTAAATAATAATAATAATAATAATAATAATAATAGCTAAGAGTTACATACTGCTTACTATGTGCCAGGCAATTCTAGGTGTTTTTCATATAATAACTCAGTTATCAAAACAATACTATGGGATACATATTATAATTCTCCTCATTTTATAGATAAATTTAGTCACAGAGAGGTTAAAACAATTGCAAATTGTTTTAACAAATAATATCCAACAGCTAGTGACCGACAGAGCCAAGATTCAAAACTTTGTGGTCTGGTTCCCAAGCCTTTGTTCTTAATGATCATATAATACTCTGGAGGGCAAGTTGGAGATGCCAAAAAAACTCAGGATTCAAGAAAATCATCCAAAATGGGGATCAGAATTTGTGTAGAAAGAGGTTATTGAACATCTGCTGTGTGCCAAGAGCTACTTTGGCTATTTACACATATGATTTAATCCTCACAAAAACTCTATGTGATAAGAACTGTCATCTTCATTTTAAAGTGACGATTTTGAATGATGGAAGCCAAGTGAGTAAATGACTTCTAGTCCAAGTCCTTTTCACAATGGTCCTGTGCCTTCACAGACCCACCCTGTGGCTACTTGCCCAGTTTCTGGAAATAGAGATTGGTAGGGACATACTTTGGCAGATATCGGGATCCTCACATTGATATCCTGGTGTAAGACTTAAGAGCCTTAGTAGCTGAAAAGGCCAAGTAGAAGCCCTTGATGTTATCCAGTCACTCCATTGGTCCCATTAACAGAAGCAATATACATCCCAGAAGGAAATGCTGAGATTAACACTATCGTTAGAGACATAGAGGATACTAGCCTGCTCATCCCCATTATATCCCTATTCAAATCACCTCTCTTCCCTCTGCAAAAAAACAGATGGGTCCCGGAAGATAATGGTGGACTATTATAAATTTAATCAAGGGGTAACCTTAATTGTAGCTACCCTGCTGAATGTGATCTCTTTACTGTGACACAGCCTCTGGCACTTGAAATGTGACTATTAGTGGGTCTCGGTGGCTCAGCCTGCAATCCCACGCCTTGGGAGGCTGAGGTGAGTGAATTGCCTGAGCCCACGGGTTCGAGACCCGTCTGGGCAAC
>NW_006979578.1:0-965 GCF_000164805.1 Carlito syrichta | reverse complement strand
AAAAAAGAAATGTGACTATTGATCTAACAGATGGGTCCTGGATCTCCCTTAGTAAAGAGGATCAAAATCAGTTCATCTTTCTCTGGAAAGAACGATAGTCCACATTCACATTCTTGCCCCAAGGCTACATTAGTTCTCTCACTCTGTCACAGAGTAGTCTATGGGGATCTTGCTCACCTTCTCAGTCTAGAGACCATCAATACTGGTCTACTAGAATGATGATATCACACTAGTGGCCCTGGTAGGTAGGAAAAATAAAGTACCTTAGATGCCCCAATAAGACATAAGTGTTCCAGATGGTGAGAGGTAAACCCCATGGAGATTCAGGGACTTGCCATTTGGAGAAGCTTTTAAGGATTCAGTGGTCAGGGGTATGCAGAACATCCCCTCTAAGGCAAAGGACAGGATTTTGTACAAGCACTGCTGTCACTAAGAAAGAGGTGCTGTGCTTGGTGTGTTCTGGAGGCAACATATACTAAGCTACAAATGCTGCTCTGACCCTTTTATCTATTGACTTGGAAGGCTGCCATTTTGGATTTCAGAGCTAAAGAGGGTTCTGCAGCACATTCAATCTGCAGAACAAGTTACCTTGACACTGGCATATGACTATGGGGCAAAGGATGCTATGTGGCATCTCTAGAAAACTCTCCAAAAGGAGAGTCTTCAGGATTCTGGAACAAGATCATGCCTTCTGCGGAAACAACTCATCATTTGAAAAGCAGATTCTAGCACACTGCGGGGTTCTAGTGCAGTTTGACTGCTTGACCAAGGGATATCAAGTGTGATAGACTGAAACCCCCAACAGATATCCACCATGTTGTAATCCCTGGAACCTGTGAATGTAACCTTTTGTGACCAAAAAAAAAAGGACTTTGTAGATATGATTAAGTTATACATCTTAGAATGGCAAGATTTTACTGCATTATTTGTGTGAGCCCTAAATGCAATCATATGTCTCCTAGTGA
>NW_006979577.1:0-985 GCF_000164805.1 Carlito syrichta | reverse complement strand
TTTAATTACAGTTTCAGCTACATTCTATACTTTTGTTATGTTTTAATTTTCATTCAGTGTGAAACTCAAATTTCTTTTATCATATTTCTTTTTTCATTGGTGATTTAGAAATATACTATTTGGTTTCTAAATGTTTGGGATTGTCCAGAAAGCTTTTGTTATTGGTTTCTAATGTAATTCTATTTTGGTCAAAGAATAAATTATGTGTGCCTTGACTACTTTAACACTTTTTTGAGATTCATGGTTTAGAATGTGTTCTATCTTGGTAAATGTTCATGTGCAATTGAAAATAATCTTTATTCTATTGTTATTGAGTGAAATTTTCTGTAACTATCTGTTAGGTCAAGTTGATTGGTAGTATTATTCAAATCTTCAATATTATTATTGATATTCCATCTACTTGTTTTATCTGTTGAAAGAGGATATTGACATCTCTTACTATAATTGTGAATTTTCTTTCCCCTTCAGTACTGTTAATTATTTTTCTTTATGTACCTTTGGGTGTATACATGTTTTCCTCCTGACTCACTGACACATTTAGCATTATGAAATGATGCTTTTTATTTCTATTAATATTTTTTCTCTGAAACCTACTTTATCTGATATTAATGTCACTCCAGTCTTCTTTTGATATATCTTTTCCATTCTTTTACTATTATCTATTCATGTCTTTATATGTAAAGTGTGTGTTTTTTTGGTAGTTATTATGCAGTTACATCTTGATTTTTAATCTAATCTGACAGTCTCTGACTTATTTGGGCAGTTTAGGCCATTTACATTTAACATGACTGTCAGTATGGTTGAGTTTTTTTTTTGTTCCATGTGTGGTTTGTTACTATCCTCATTTTTTGCCTACTTTTAGATTACTTTTTATAATTCCCTTTTGTTTCTTTGGTTGAATTTATTTTCTGAAACTCTGTTGTTTCATTTTTATGGTTGATTTAAAGTTTATAATATATGACTTTACTTACCTTCAAATAATATT
>NW_006979576.1:0-1591 GCF_000164805.1 Carlito syrichta | reverse complement strand
AGACTTTATAGATTCTATGGATACCAGAGTAATAAATTCATACTCCTAAATTCCAGTAAGACAAGAATTATAACAACTTTTTCCACTATCATATACACTACACGATAGACAATGTTCAATGTTTTGTACCCACAAATTCACTAAAACCTCACAACCACCTTTATTTACAATGAAGAAACCAAGCCCAAGGTCACAAGTCTAATAAGTCACCAAATCAGGATTCCAAGCCTGGTGTCTGCTTTTAACCTCTACACTAACCTGCCTCAATAAGGAAGTGACTAGGGCAGCAAATTATCATAACCAGAAACTGCCTACTTTATATACTATTATTAACACATTGTTACATAATTTTATTTAAAATAGTATAAAATTTTTGTTTTGTATTATATTTTAGTGTAAACACTGTTCAATTCTTCCTACACAGAAACCAAGGTGAATATCCAATATTTAACAAGAGGACTCTAATGTAGAGGAGGAACATCAATCTCTTCCTTTGGTGACCTCAAAACAAAACCAAAACGAATGGGGAACATCTGGATTTCCAAGGTATCCTGTTTAGTGAAAAAAATTTAAAAGTGTAAAAAAGTATATATACTATGCCATCTTTTATAAAAGAAAAAAGTAGAAATAAAATATCTACTTATTTATCTACTCATTTTTGCAAACAATAACTATAGGAAGGAGAAATCAGAAACTGAGAAAGGTTCCCTGAAGAGGCTAGGTGGACAGAGGTAGGAATGAGGACAGCAGTGAATGACCCCTGAGTAGTTTTTTGTACAGTTTTGATTTGTCAACAATGTTTATGTTTTCTATACTTAAAAAAAATCAAAACAATAAGGAAGAAGGAAAAAAACTCTGAATGAAACAAAATCAGAAATAAACCAACCTACATAAAATAAATAATAGAATCACAATGAAAGGGGAGAAATGCTGCCTGAATAACTGGAACACAGTACTCTGACCATCTAGCCTCATTCTAAAATGAAAATGAAAGGGAAATAAACATTGAACTCTAGTTACCAGGTCTGTGTTTTATAATGGCATGGGTTACCAACTATGAAATTTCTTCTGTGTAATGCAGAAATGAGTAAATGATAATAAGACTGTGGATAATGGGAGTCAAGTTTCTGTTAGAAAAGGGAGTTACAAATATGGAAGGGAGAACAACTAGAATGAAACTTGTGAAGATGAACTAGAATCAGAAATATAGTATAAACTCATCGTTTTTCATAGACAATGTAAAAAGACAGGTATATGTGAGACTATATGTATGCATGTAAATACGTATAAATATACATGTATATATAGGGGGTATGCCTCTGCTAAGATTCTAGAAGCAAATCTAACCCAGTACCAATGAGCACGCTAGCACTCAGATCTTAATTTTTTTAATTGTAATTTTTTTAAGACTACCAAAGGGAAGCAGCGGGAGTAGAGGAGGAACAAATAAATCTGTAACTGGATGTGACCAATTAGTTGTAAATAATACTACACTCTGATCAGTCGGGATTTTCATTTTTAGATACAATTCCTTACCAAAAGAAACTGGTGCTCCTTGAAAAAAATGGCTGATACATAAGCTAGAACATGG
>NW_006979575.1:0-847 GCF_000164805.1 Carlito syrichta | reverse complement strand
AGTATCAGACGACTTTAAGTAGTCAAGTAAGTACAATAGGACACTAATAACGCAAGTAGTATCATAAGACACGAATAATGTAAGTAGTATAATAAAGACTAGAATAAGACAAGTCGTTTCATAAGACATGAATAAGGCAAGTAGAAACATAAGAATCAAATAACGCAAGTAGTATCATAAGACATGAATAAGGCAAATAGTATCATAAGACACGAATAAGCCAAGTAGTATTATAAGACACGAATATGGAAAGTAGTTATTATAAGACACTAATAAGGAAAGTTGTATCATGAGACTCGATTAAGTCCAATAGTATCATAAACACGAATAAAGCAAGTAGTATCCTAACACACGAATAAGGAAAGTACTATCAAAAGTCTCTAATAAGACAAGTAGTATCATAAAGCACTAATAAGGCAAGTAGTATCAGACGACACTACTAAGGCTAGTAGTATCATAAGACACTAATAAGTCAAGAAGTATCATAAGACACTAATAAGTCAAGTAGTATCAGAGGACACTAATAAATAAAGTAGTATCATAAGACTAATAAGGAAATTATTATTATAAGACACTAATAAGGCAAGTAGTATCAGATGACACTATTAAGGCAAGTAGTATCATAAGACACTAATGAGGGAAGTAGCATCATAAGATACTCCTAAGGCAAGTAGTATCATAAGACACGAATGAGTCAATAAGTATCAGACGACATTAATAAGGCAAGTAGTTTCATAAGACACTAATAAGGCAAGTAGTATCATAAGAAATTAATAAGGCAAGTAGTATCAGACGACTTTTTTAGGCAAGTAGTATCATAAGACATTAATAAGGCAAATAGTATCAT
>NW_006979574.1:0-469 GCF_000164805.1 Carlito syrichta | reverse complement strand
AATGCAAAGAATGTGGAAGGTATTTTGCCCATATTTCTGTTCTCAAAAGCACATCAAAGAATTCATACAGGGGAGAAACCCTATGACTGTAATGAGTGTGGGTGATCTTTTACCTAAAATTCAGGTCTAAGAGCACATCAGAGAATTCACACAGGTAAGCCCTATGAATGTAGTGACTGTGAGAAAACTTTTTCCCATAATTCAGCCCTCAGAGCACATCAGAGGATTTACACAGGGGAGAAACCTTATGAGTGTAATGAATGTGAGAAAACCTTTGCCCATAATTCAGCACTTACAGCACATCAGAAAATTCACAAGAGAGAAACTCTATGAATGTAATGAATGTGGGAAAACATTTTCTCAAAAGACACACCTCAGTAAACATCATAGAATTCACACAGGTGAAAAACCCTATGAATGTGGTGAATGTGAGAAAACTTTCTCTCAGAAATCATACCTCAGTGCACAG
>NW_006979573.1:0-766 GCF_000164805.1 Carlito syrichta | reverse complement strand
TGGGTTTTCAAGGTACACCATCATATTCATCTGCATAGAGAGATAACTTGACTTCCTCTTTTCCTATTTGAATACCTCTGATTGCCTCCTCTTCTCTGATTGCTTTAGCCAGGACTTCCAATACTATGTTGAACAGGAGGGGAGAGAGTGGGCATCCTTGTCTAGTTCCAGTTTTCAGGGGAATTGGTTCCAATTTTTGTCCATTTAGGAGTATGCTGGCTGTGGGTTTCTCGTAGATGGCTTTTACTATTTTGAGGTATGTTCCCCGTATGCCTAGATGTTCAAGGGTTTTTATCAAGAATGGGTGCTGGATTTTATCAAAAGCTTTTTCTGCATCCAGTGATATGATCATGTGGTTTTTGTTTTGACATCCGTTGATGTATTCAATTACATTTATGGTTTTACGAATGTTGAACCAGCCTTGCATCCCAGGAATGAAGCCTACTTGGTCATGGTGGATGATTTTTGAGATGTATTGCTGAATCCGGTTTGCTAGGATCTTGTTGAGAATTTTAGCATCTATGTTCATCAAAGATATTGGCCTGTAGTTCTCTTTCTTTGTTGGATCTTTACCTGGCTTGGGTATCAATGTGATGTTGGCTTTGTAAAATGATTTGCGGAGAGTTCCATCTTTTTCAATCGCCTGGAATACCTTCAGTAGGATTGGTATCAGCTCCTCCTTAAATGTCTTGTAGAATTCTGCTGGAAAGCCATCTGGACCAGGGCTTTTTTTTGTAGGAAGTTTTCTTATTACGTAGTCGATTTC
>NW_006979572.1:0-615 GCF_000164805.1 Carlito syrichta | reverse complement strand
CATTTCTCACCTCAGAGAGGCGAGCCAACAGAAAGTCAGTCAGGGAACCTCGGGAACTCCCACACCAAGGTGGTGGCAGCCATTGGGGAGGTTGGGGCTATAAGGTGCCGAGCTTGGAGGATCCCACATTTGGGCAGCATGGGAAAGGATTGAGTGCAGAAAGATTGCAAGATAATGGATTTCTTTCTTTCATTCCTTCTTTCTTTTTCTTTCTTTTTCTTCCTTCCTTCCTTCCTTCCTTCCTTCCTTCCTTCCTTCCTTCCTTCCTTCCTTCCTTCCTTTCTTTCTTTCTTTCTTTCTTTCTTTCTTTCTTTCTTTCCTCTCTAGGTTGCCCAGGCTGCACTGAAACTGCACAACTTGGGCCATTCTCTGGGCCTTTGCCTCCCTAACTGCTGCCATCACAGGCTTTCCATTTGACCGACATCCTGGTCTTCCTGCCTGGTCTTGAACTCTGGCTTGGAGGTGATCCTCCCACTGATGACTGCCCTCAATCAGGTTTACTGGGTTTTGCTTGGATTCGAGGAGGGTGATTGCTATTGGTGTCCAGCCTGGTCTTCAGTTACTGGGCTCTGGCATTCTTCCCGTTTCAACCTCCCTGCATGCCAGGGAAACACG
>NW_006979571.1:0-907 GCF_000164805.1 Carlito syrichta | reverse complement strand
CTCACCCAGGGACATTTCTTTCACCCAATCCCATTTTTCCTGGCTCTAAACACAGTCGTCATATGAACACACCACCCGTAGTTGAGAATTTGTGTATGATTCTGATATTTTTGGAAACAGGGTCTCACTCTGTGGCCCAGACTGGGCCTCGGGGACATGACTGTCATTCACCGACAGCCTCAAAATTGCGAGCTCTGCTGATCCTCCCCTTCAGTCACTGGAGAGGCCGGAATGACAGGCACATTGCCCCCATACCCCCTGTTTGGATGGGTGCAGAGACGGGATATCCTTGTGTGGCCTGGGCTGGCCTTGGGCTCCTGGGCTCCTGCCAACGTTTTACCTTGGCCTCCCAGAGCACTGGGATTCCAGGCATGGGCCACCGTGCCAGGCCTTCTGGTTCATTTTTGATGAAGGATTGAGATTGCACTTGGGGGCTCAGCCTCGTGATTCCAACGCTTTGGGAAGCCGTGACCAGCTGCTGACCAGAGCCTGCAGGCTGAGACCTGACCAGGCACCTCAGCGAGATCTTGTCTCTACCCTCCATCCCTAATGAGCCATGTATGGTGGCACGTGCCTGGTGTTCCCGCTCCTGAGAAGGCCGAGGAAAGCCTTGCCAGATCCCGGTGGGCAGAGGCTGGGGTGGCCAGGAGTAATTCACCACCCTCCAACCTGGGCGACAGAGTGAGACTCCAACTCAAAGGAAAAAAGGAAAAAAATGAGTAACATTCATTTGTGTAAGATGTTTGGATCATCGTGAACAGACAGAGATTATTTGGTAAGGTGACCTCAGCTTGAGTCTAGAGGTCCCGAAAGACCCTTGATTGGCAGATAATCAGGATGTGGCTTTGGGAGGCTGAGGTGGGGCACCACTGGAGCACTGGAGTTTGAGACCAGCCTGGGACACGTG
>NW_006979570.1:0-779 GCF_000164805.1 Carlito syrichta | reverse complement strand
AGAGTTTTTCTAATAATGCCAGCACAGTTATTACTTGTTTAGTTGTATCAATCAATAATTACCTTTCACTGAAGAGATAGTAAAAACAGCAGTCATTTACTGAATGTGTGTCCCTTGTTAGTAAGCAATTCCTTTAGACGGTGTGTTATTAATATTCTTGCTATTGATAAGGAAGCTGAGGCTGAGAGATAGTAACTTGCTCGTTTCACTACTAAATAAATGGAACCCTAGTCAGCCTGACTCCCAAAGCCATATGTGTTATTTAACTTTGAAATATTACTTAAGAAATAAATCACGATGATAATAAGTGGAAAGTAATGTCCTGGACTCCAGTTTGTCAAGTACATTTAATACATTAACTTTGGCCGGGCTCGGTGGCTCAGCCTGACATCCCAGCACTTTGGGAGGCCAATGTGAGTGGACGGTCTGAGCCCGTGGGTTTGACACCCACCCGGGCAACTTGGCAAGACCTTGTCTCTACAATAAATAAAAAATTAGCTGGGTGTGGTAGCACGCACCTATAGTTCTGGCTACTTAGAAGCTGAGGTGGAAGGATCACTGGAGCTCAGCAGGTTGAGGCTGTGGTGACCGGGAGCATGCCACTGCACTCCAGTCTGGGCTACAGAGTGAGACTCCAACTCAAAAAAAAATACACTCACTTAAATGCAAACACAGGAATACTATTGCTTCTGAGAGACTAATAATACCTATGATGCAAGGAACATTTATTGAGCACACATGACATCCTTAATTATTCTCAAACCTCATCAAGTTTTTAT
>NW_006979569.1:0-715 GCF_000164805.1 Carlito syrichta | reverse complement strand
GAACGGTTTGCAAGATCTGTGCATGCATACTTGCATTTGAAATGAGGTGCTTGTGCTGCATCCCCAGAGACACAAATTTCAGATCATAGAGGGAAGAGCAGCTCACTCAGGGGCTGGCCAACTCTGTTGAGTACTCCGCTTGACCCAGAGAAAAGGGGTGAGGGTGTGTGGTCATCCTCACTGCCACCCACCCTTCAGTAGGAGGTTGCAGTATTTCCCTTTCTCCACAAGAGTGACATTGCTTTCCCTCCATGCCAATGGTCCTGGACTGGTGGCCATTTATTCCAGTCACCGACCCCTCACATTCAGCCCCTTTTTCCAAACAGGGTTCACCCATTGGACCTACCATTTTATTTCTGTGCCCCTTGAGGGACCAAAAGAAGCTGTCAAAACTGTGACCCCATTTCACAGAGATGAGTCAAATCTGTGGATGACCAGAGTTAGTTCTAAGAAAGTTGTGGGAAGGAAGTTCCCCAGAGGCTCTGTGCTGCCCAAAAGTCAAGTGACTTTCAAAGATGATGAATCTTCCTGATGGGAAGCAGAATCCTCACCCCTCAGAAACATCAGACTCTCTCACTGTCCCACAGGAGACCATATATATTCAACTAAGCATATGGTTTTTGTCATGTTTTGTTTTAGATCTCCTCCAGCACCCACACATATAATATTTTTTCAATGAATAGAAATACTGGTGGCAAAAGTTTCCAGAATTGCA
>NW_006979568.1:0-759 GCF_000164805.1 Carlito syrichta | reverse complement strand
TTAAATTTTTTTGATAGCTTAAAGGGTATTTTGTCTGAGATTAAAATTGCAGCTCCAACTTTCTTTTGTGTTCCATTATCCTAAACTTTTGCTTCCCATCATCTTACTTTGAGTCTATGAGTGCCCTTTCTGGTGAGATGGGTGTATTGGAGGCAACATATTGCTGTTCCATGTATTTTATCCATTTTGCCATTTTATGGCTTTTCAGTGGTGCATTTAATTCATTCACTTTCAAGCTGATTATTGAAACATGAAGGTTTATCCCTGTCATGGGGATCTTATAGAGTTATTGTGGTACTTGTTTGCTTACTGTCTTTCTTTTGTTTTGGGGGGAATTGATTCCTGTGTGTTTTCAATCTTTTTTCCTGTACTCTTGTGAAGAACATTGTCATTCTTTTTTCACTTTCTTCCATGTTTAATGCTTTCTTAAGTGTTTCCTGTAGAGGTTGTCTGGAGGCAGCATAACTTCTTAGGGATTGGATGTCTGGGAAAGATTTTAATTCTCCCTCACTGATGAAGCTTAGCTTGACTGGGTAGGTTATTCTTGGTTGAAGTTATATTTGAGAACTTTTAAGATTGGACTCCAGTCTCTCCTAACCTGAAGTGTTTCTGCAGACAAATCTGATGTTATTCTAACTTGTCTTTCCAGGTAAGTAGTCTCACATTTTTCTCTTGCTGCTTTTAGAATTTTTTCTGTTACCTACTTTGTTCAGGCAAATTATTATGCACCGAGGAGTTGGTCTTCTCAATTGTTTTCTG
>NW_006979567.1:0-776 GCF_000164805.1 Carlito syrichta | reverse complement strand
TAGTGCTGGCTGATACTCCTCGACTTATTAGTGCCGTCTGATACTCCTAGCCTTATTAATGCCGTCTGACACTCCTTGCTTTATTAGTGCCGAATGATCATACTTGCCTTAATAGTACCGTCTGATCCTACTTGCCTTATTAGTGCCGTCTGATACTACTTGCGTTCTTAGTGACATCTGATACTACTTGTCTTCTTAGTGTCGTCTAATACTACTTGCATTCTTAGTGGCGTCTTATACTACTTGACTTCTTAGTGTCGTCTGATACTACTTGCCTTATAAGTGTCTTGTGATACTACTTCCCATATTAATGTCTTATGATACTACTTGCCTTATAAGTGTCTTCTCATACTACTTGCCTTATTAATGTCTTCTGATACTATTTACCTTATTAGTGTCGTCTGATACTACTTGCCTTATTAATGTCGTCTGATGCTACATGCATTATTGGTGTATTATGATACTACTTACCGTATTATTGTCGTCTGATTCTACTTGCCTTTTGTGTCTTATGATACTACTTGCTTTATTAGTGTTGCCTGATACTACTTGCCTTGTTAGTGTCTTATGATACTACTTGCCTTATTAGTGTCGTCTGATACTACTTGCCATATAAGTGTCTTATGATACTATTATCTTAATTTTGTCTTATGATATTACTTGCCTTATTATTGTCATGTTAAACTACTTGCCTAAATAATGTCTTATGATACTACTCACCTTATTAGGGTCATCTGATACTACTTGCCATATTAGTGTCGTCTGATACTAATTGG
>NW_006979566.1:0-792 GCF_000164805.1 Carlito syrichta | reverse complement strand
AACTAGCTGGCTTCTATCTAGTAAGCTGGCTAGACAACTGAGTTACCTAGATGACTTAAGCTAGTAAGCTGGCTAACCAGCTCACTTAACTAGCTAGCTACCTACCTAGCCAGCAGGCTATTCAGCTGACTTTACTAGCTGACTTGAACAGCTAGCCTGCTGGCTAGCAAGCTGACTTATCTAGCTAGCTACTTACCTAGCCAGCTGACTGGACAGCTGACAAAACTAGCTGACTTAACTAGCTAGCCAGTTGGCTATCCAACTTACTTAACTCGAATACATCACTATCTAGACATTTAGCTATCTAGCTGACTTAACTAGCTAGCCACCTACCTTGCCAGTTGGCTAACCAGCTCTCTTATCTAGATGAATTAACCAGCTAGCCAGCTGGCTAGCCAACTACTTAACTACCTCACTACCTAGCTAGCCAGTTGGTCAGCCAGCTGATTTTCTTAGCTGAATTAACTAGCTAGCTCCCTAGCAAGACAGCTGACATAAATATTTCGCTAACTAGCTAGCTACCTAGCTACCAGCTGATTTAAACAGTTAACTAAACTGATAGCTACCTAGATAAAAAGCTGACTTAAATAGTTAGCTGCGTAGCTATCTAGCTGACTTAACCAGCTAGCTACCTGGTTAGCTTACCTGTTATCGAATGTGATAGCTAGCTGACGTATTCATCTGACTTATTAGCTAACGAGCTTCCCAGGTTGCTAAAGCAGCTGACCTAACTCATTAGCTAACTAGCTAGGTAACTGACTCACCAGTTAACTTAACTCGTTAGCTCACTTG
>NW_006979565.1:0-806 GCF_000164805.1 Carlito syrichta | reverse complement strand
CAATTAAACAGCAGTGAAGAATACTTGTGTTGGCTTCCTCTGTGGATGACTGTGAAAATCAAATGGAAGTATGAAAGAAATTTCTTTGTGAATTGTAAAGTTTTACAAAATGTTGGTTATTTTTATCAGAATGATGAGTAGGGTGGTCTCCCCCAGGGAGAAGAATGCCATGAGAAAGAAGATAATGCAAAACAAAGTGGGAGGAGATAGGTTTCTGAGAATGGCAACTGCTGGGAAAGATGTTTGAGATGTGGAGTTTCATTGTCATTCAGGCAAAGATATTATGGAAGCTAAATCTTACCAACTGTATATTAGAATGGGGACAAAAAAAAATCCCAGAAATTTGGCATGCAAAAAGGGTATCAAAGCACATGCAGTACATTCATTGATTGTTTGAACAAAATATTTTTAGATGCCTAATCTGTGCATAGCAAACACATTTTTGAAGGAAAATATTCAGATAACAGTTTACATAAATTAATTTGATAATTACTTAGATAAATAAAATGATTAGATGAGTATTTAGAAAATCAAGCATGTGGTTTTTAAGTTTGCTGACCTCACAAATTCCCAATACTTTCTATTCTTTGCATTTGTGTATTCCATAGGGGAAAGTTAGAGAAAGAGAAACCAGAGTGTTGTGGTGAAATGTGCATTGTTTCGGGTGTCTTGATGGTTTAGTCACTTTGTGGCTCTTGACCTTGCTGAGAGGATATTTTTTTACTAAACCTCCATCTTCCCATCTGAAAAATGCAGGTGATGCCTGTTGAGGTTGTCAGGAGGTGAAATGGAATTATATTACCATG
>NW_006979564.1:0-789 GCF_000164805.1 Carlito syrichta | reverse complement strand
CCTCGGCCCACCAGGCTCCAGCTAGCATCCCCCCCATCCTTTCGGGGAGCCAGAACAAAAAGTCATGTGCCCCCATGCCCAGCTCATTTGGGAAGGAGAGTAGAGACGAAGTCTCACCGAATTGCCTGGGCAAGTTTCGGACATGTAGGCTGGGGTCGGCCACTGACCTCAACCTACCAAGTGCTGGGATGATGAGGTTGAGCCCCCAAGGTCGGCCTTGGTCCTTCATCGAAAATAAACCAGAAGGCCAACCATGGAGGTCCAGGCCTGGAATCCCAGGGCTCTGGGAGGCCGATGCTGGAGAATGGCTGGAGCCCAGGAGCTCAAGGCCAGGCCAGGCCACATAGGGAGACCCTGTCTCCACACCCATCCAAACAGGTTATCTGGGCTCAGGGTGCCCATTGTCCTTGCCACTCGAGAGGCTGTTGTGGGAGGATCGCTGAAACCCATGATTTCAAGGTTGGTGGTGAACAATGGTGGTGTCTCTGGGTCTTAGACTGTTCAAAGAGACAGACCCTGTTTTCCAAAAACATCAGAATCGTACAGAGATTCTCAACCGTGCATTGTGTGTTCAAAGGGCGATTGACTTTAGAGCCAGAAAAACATGGGTCTTGGGGGAAAGAAATGTCACCTGGTGAGGGATGTTTCAATGGCCTTTCTTGGCATATAGTCCTCATTGCTGGGTCAGAGGGCCAGCCTGCCTGGAGTACATTTCTCACCATGGATACGAGAGAGGGCAGGAACCCGGCCAGGTATCCTCATGAACTCCTGCACCAAAGTGGTGGCAGC
>NW_006979563.1:0-871 GCF_000164805.1 Carlito syrichta | reverse complement strand
CAGGTGGCCCACCCACTGCCCCACTTGTTCCCCAGGATGGACCCACTCGCTCCTCACAGGGTCCGCCTTAGGGAAAGGGATTGCATGACTCTTAAACCATCGGGAGGGGTCAGCATGGCTGTACACATCTGTCTCCTTGGAACTTGGTGAGGCCGAGTCGGAAAGATGGCCAGAACCCAGGAACTGAGATCAGGCTGGACACCATAGCAAGCCCCCACCTCGAACCCAAGCAAATCCCAGAAAACCTAGGTTGACAGAAGGCCTCGGGAGGATCACCTCAGGCTCAGATTTGAAGACCAGGAAGGAAGACCAAGACGTTGACCTCATGGAAAGCCTGTGATTGCAGCAGTTTGGAAGCCCGAGGCCAAGAGGAAGGCCTTAGTTGGGCAGTTTGATAGCAGCCAGGACTACCTAGTGAGGGGAAAAAAGAGAGAGAGAGGAAAATAAAGAAAGAACATAAGAAAGAAAGAAAGAGAGAGAGAGAGAGAGAGAGAAAGAAAGAAAGAAAGAAAGAAAGAAAGAAAGAAAGATAAAGAAAGAAAGAAAGAAAGAAAGAAAGAAAGAAAGAAAGAAAGAAAGAAAGAAAGAAAGAAAGAAAGAAATCCATTCTGCTACAAAACTTCTGCCCTCAGTCCTCCCCTCCGACCCCACATATGAGGGTTCCCCAAGCTCAGCACCGGAGCCCAGTGGGCCAAAGCTATGGTGCCCAGGAGTGAGCCACTGTCCTCCAGCGTGGGCAATGAAATGAGGCTCTGACTCAAAGTAGAAAAGTAACAAAGAAAAAAAAAGAAGAACATCCTTTATGTATGGAGTTGGCATCATCGTGTACGGACAGAGATCATTTGGGAAGGAGGCCCCAGCCTTGGGTCTG
>NW_006979562.1:0-638 GCF_000164805.1 Carlito syrichta | reverse complement strand
TGGGCCAGTTGAAACCTTCCATTCTGCTTACAGGGAAGTGTCAAAAGCAGAGTGCTTGGATTCCAAAGCCCCAAGTTCTCTCTTTTTAAAAAAGTGAATAAACTGGTTGAGAGGAATCCTGGATGGGCACACAAAACAGAAAAGAATTACATCTTCCACATCTCCACAATAAACAATGTAGAAAAACAGAAAATACAGCTCAATGGTAAAACAAAATAAACAAAAGCTCTTCATGTCAGAATAAAGTCCTTTTTTACTTCAAACTTATAGAAAAGGAGTATTTCCAAAATAATTACATCAAAATTCCAGCTTTATGATAACAAATAATCCAAAAGTAAAGGAGAAATAGGAACCAATTATTATTTTCAGTAAAAAAAAAAAAAGATGAAAGCTAACTCTTCCCTACAATCCTTCCCAATGCAAAATGAATGCGAGATCCACAAAATCAATAAATTGTTGGCAATGGCTCATGAGAGAGAAATGAGAGAAAATTGCATGGCTGCAGATACAAGGAGAGCCAGTAGAAGATACTTCAGATGGGTAAGGAGCTTATTCTGAAGTGCAAAACCTTAATTCCTCATCGTTTATAACTGAAATGGTGTCTGACTGGAACCAGGGATGTCTTTAGAGGTCTAAAA
>NW_006979561.1:0-468 GCF_000164805.1 Carlito syrichta | reverse complement strand
TCCCAGGGGCTGCTTTGGGGAAAGGGAGGGAGAGACTCTCAAACCCTCGGTGGGATGGATATTTCCCGACAACTCACTCCTGCCTCCTCAGCACTCAGGGAGACTGAGACAGGAAGATGGCTGGAGCTCAGGGCCTCAAAAACAGGCTGAACAACATAGCAAGCCCCCACCTCGACCCCAAGCAAAACCCAGAAAGCCTTGGGTGAGGGCAGGACTTGGTGTGAGGATTGCCTCCAGCCCAGAGTTCAAGACTAGGCAAGAAGACATGGATGTCCACCAAATGGAGAGCCTGTAATAACAGCATTGTGGGAGGCCTAGGCTGAGAGGATGGCCCGAGTTGGGTGGTTTTAGAGCTTCTTGGGCAACCTAGTGAGGAAAGAAAAGAAAGAAAGAAAGAATGAAAGAAAGAAAGAAAGAAAGAAAGAAAGAAAGAAAGAAAGAAAGAAAGAAAGAAAGAAAGAAAGAAAG
>NW_006979560.1:0-629 GCF_000164805.1 Carlito syrichta | reverse complement strand
TTGGAACTGCTTGAGTATCACAGAAGAGTGTGGAATAATTGCACAATAGTAATCACAATAATGTAATTCTTTTGTGAATAATGGAAAGTACTTTTTCATCCTTTAAAAGACTAGGCATAATAAGCACTGAATAGACTTAAAATGAAAGAACATTAAATTTTTATTTGGTTCATTATTCAGTCTATCCTTTATTATAAAATGTTCATGAAGTTATTGTCATGGCAGAGTAGGCACAAGTAATGTGACATTGTTCCCGTGTACTTAGTATTTACTTCCATTATTCTATCATTTTTATTTTACATATATTAAATTCTTCTTAGTGCACATTATGCAAGATGATAGTAATAGCTTCTCAAATATTTAGAACAGAGTTGCTATATGTTTTCGGCTGACAAACTATTTTTACTCTGCTGAGCACATAGTGGATATTGCTTCTAAAGAGGAAGGATGCTAATTATAGGAACAGAAAGTTGAAGAAGAAGAAAAGGAATAAAGGAGGAAAGAGATTTGAGGAATACCCCTCAAATAACTGGGTAAGGTATTCCTTTGAAATGGGAGGTATGTTGAAGAGAATAGGTACAAGAACAGATTGGAGAAGGGATTTAGGCAGACAGAAATGTCTTCAAGAG
>NW_006979559.1:0-743 GCF_000164805.1 Carlito syrichta | reverse complement strand
ATCTCCAGGGAATTGTGCTGAAAGAAAAGGACCAATTACAAAAGCTTGCATATGCTGAGATTCCACATACATAACATTATCGGAAGAAAAAATTTGTGGATATAGAAATCAGTGGTTTCAAACCTCATCAACAAGGGTACCTGCATAATCAACATTTGTATTCCTAACCCTGAATTGTACCCCATATATTTATAATAAAAAAGAAAGAAATTAGTGGTTTCCAAGGATCAGCACCAGAGAGTGCATGATACACAGAGGAGAAGCAGATGTGGTTATAACAAGACAACAGGAGCTAATCTTCCAATAGATGAGTCTATACGCACGATAGAACTACATAGACATAAACACACACACACACACACAGTATACAATATATACATATGTATACTAGAACAAATAAATATGCCAAAATGTGAATAGGTGGGTGGATTAATTCTATTATTGTCAATATCCTAACTTGGGTATTTTATAGTTTCATCATACCTTACTATAATTTTATATATTTTAATTATTGTTAACAATCACCGCAACCCCTCAGTGGTACTTTCCATGGGGTCAACCTTAGAGTTAGCACTTTCTATGGCTTATCTCATTTAATATTCAAAATATCCCTACGAGATAGGTCTTCTTAGCACCCCCATTCCCACACAAGCAAGCTGAAACCCACAGAGGTGACAGGACATTCCCAAGACAGTCAGCTGTGGAAGGACAAAGCACTCCCCTGATCAGCAGGGCAGTGGACC
>NW_006979558.1:0-677 GCF_000164805.1 Carlito syrichta | reverse complement strand
TAGTCAGCTAGCTAGCTAGGCAGCTAACTATTTAAGTCAGCTTGTTAGCTAGGTAGCTAGGTAGCTATCTTACTCGTAAGTCAGCTGGCTACATCGGTATGTAGCTGGTTACATACCTACATCAGTCAGCACAGACAGAGGTAAGGCAGTTAAGTCATATGTGTCAGTCAGATCATACGCAAGCTGGTGGATTAGGGAATCAGCAGATAGAGTCAGAATCACAGCTTCTCTTTCAATTAAGCATCTCCGCTGCATAAAGTACAGCCCCAAGCACACACTCCAGCCTCAAAAGTGAACAAAGCCAGAGGACCCTCATAAGGAAGAACAGAAGATTGCCCAAATGACGCAAAAGCAAGTGAACCTTCCCTGAAAAACAGAACTAAAGAAGGGAAGGGCAAGTGGGAGAGAGAGAAAAATGTACATGAATGAAGAAAAAACAAAAGAAAAATAAGGGTCTCTCCCAGACCCCTGGGAGGGCAGATACTGAAAAAACTGACTTCAGAAGGCAAACAATGAAGAGCCCTCAGAATGACTGGTCTCAAACTACAAACCTAGATATCAAGACATTAATGGACAGATTACAACAAATTGAGGAGAGACAAGAAGAAACTAGGAAGGAGTTGATAACCGAAATAACAGCAATAAAGAATACTGTGAATGAAATAAATAACAAACTG
>NW_006979557.1:0-742 GCF_000164805.1 Carlito syrichta | reverse complement strand
CCAGGCTTTACGGCAGTGGCTCGCTAGCGACATTGCTTTCTCGGCCCGCCGAGCTCTGGTGAGCCTTTCCCCAACCCTCTAGGAGCTGGAATAACAGGTGCTCATCAACATACCTGGCTCATTGGGGATGAAGGGTTGAGGCGAGGTCTCGCCAAGTTACCTGAGGCTGGGCTCAGGCTGTTCACTGGCCTTGGCCTCCCAAAGCACTGAAATGAAAGGGTGAGACACTAAGCCCAGCCTCGAACCTTCATCGAAATAGAATCAGAAGGCCTGGCGAGGTGGCCCATGCCTGGAATCCCAGCACTCTGGGAAGCAAAGGCAGGAGGATGTCTGGAGCCCAGGAGCCCAAGGCTAGCCCAGGCCACACAGAGAGACCCCATCTTCGCTCCCATCCAATTTAGGGGTTTGGGGTCAAGGTTCCCATCATCCAGGCCTCTATAGAGGCTGAGGCAGGTGAATGGCTGGAGCTCACGATTTTGAAGCTAGCTGAGAATGATGGTCAGGTCCCTGGAACCAGCCTGGTCCACAGAGCCAGACCTGTATCGAAAAACAGAATTGTACACTGTGCAAGGATTCTCAACTGTGCATGGTGTGTTCAGGGGGCGACTGGCTTCAGATCCAGGAAAAATGGGATTGGGGAAGAAATGTCCTGTGGTGAGGGATGTGCTCCTGTCCTGTCGGGGCAGAAGGTCCTTGTTGCCAAGTTGGATGTTTGGCCTACCTGGGGCACATTCTTACTTCG
>NW_006979556.1:0-803 GCF_000164805.1 Carlito syrichta | reverse complement strand
AACAAATAATGGAATACCATATGTTCTTAGTCATAAGAAGGTCCTGTCCAGGCTTGGTGGCTCAGCCATAATACCAGGACTTTGGGAGGCTGAGGTGAGTGGATTGCCTGAGCCCGTGGGTTCGAGACCCGCCTGGGCAACTTGGCGAGACCTCATCTCTACAATAAATCAAAAATTAGCCGGGCGGGTAGCACAAGCCTGTAGTTCCAGCTACTTGGAAGGCTGAGGTGGAAGGATCGCTGGAGCCCAGCAGGTCGAGGCTGCAGTGGCCGGGAGTGGCCACTGCACTCCAGTCTGGGTGACAGAGTGAGACTCCAACTCAAAAAAAAAGAAGGTCCTGAACATTTATCACAATTTATCATAAGTTGATACCTGAACCTTTGAGAGAGGGATTGGCAGAATCAAGACACTGCCAGGGGAGGTTGGGAGGGTATATGACATCACTAAGTGTACCAGGTTCTAAACCAGAGTAAGGAAAGACCAATTGAAGGCTCAAACTTCACCTGCACATAGACTACTTATGTACCTAATCCTGACTTGTATCCCACATTTTATAATAAAACAAAGCAAATAAAGAAAAATTATTGCATTGTTTGAAAAATTATTGAAAAATTATTGAAAAATTATTGTTGTCTCACTCTTCTTCCATTGCCATGAGAAGAACATGCCTGTATGAGTCATGTGGTCCCAAAGGAAGGAAGAAAACCCCTCAGAGCAGAGCTACACCTAGCTGGACTCAACTAAAACAGCTGACTTCTAGACAACCTATAGATTTGTGAGTTAAGTGATTATTGCAATGTGGG
>NW_006979555.1:0-711 GCF_000164805.1 Carlito syrichta | reverse complement strand
TTAGTAAGGTGCCATGTGGATTTTTGATAGAGGATCTGTGTAAAACAGATTTCTACTTGTTTCTTAGCAAGAGTCCATGTAGTGTGCTGTATATGAGGACTGCTATTACCCATATTCATGCCTCGAATCCCTGATTCTTCTTTTGCCATCAGCAAAATGCCCAGTAGATATTCAGGATTGAGGACTCATATTACCCAGATTCCTTATTTTTAACATCAGCCATGCAGTAACTACTATATGAGTACTTTCTTTCCCACATACATGCGCCGAAACCCTGATGCTTGTTTAGACGTTAGGAAGACACCATGGAGTTTTTGGGGGTTAAGAAAACATGTCACCCAGATTCCTTGTTCTTTCTTAGGAAAAGTCCGTGCTGTTACCTGTATATGAGGATTTCATTTCCCTAGATTATGCTTGAAAAACCAAAATTCTTGTTTACTCCTTAGCAAGACACCCTGAAGTTTTTTTTTGGGGGGGGATTCAGGACAGGTTTAAATCAGATTACTTATTCTTCCTTAGCAATAGACAGTGCAGTTTCCTCGATATTAGGACTCCCAATATCCAGATCCCTACTCCCAAAACCTGCTTGGTGGTTATCTCTTAGCAAGACACTCCATAGGTTTGTAATGGAGGACTCGTGTAACCAAGATTCCTTATTTTTCCATAGCAATAGGTCGTGTAGTGTTCTGTATATGAGGACTCCCATACTGA
>NW_006979554.1:0-440 GCF_000164805.1 Carlito syrichta | reverse complement strand
AACTTGGGCACCTTGGCGAGACCATCTTTCCATGAAGCCAAAAAAATGAGTCAAGCATGGTGGTCACGCATGACGTACAGGCCACTCACAAGCTTGAAAAAAGAAGATAGCTGGAGCCCAGCAGGTGGAGAATGCAGTGAGTGAGAGTGGGCCTCTGTGCTTCAGTCTGGGATAATAATACCAGCCACCACCACCACCACAACCACAGGCTGGGATCAGGGGCTCAACCTGGTATTCCAGCCCTTCAGAGGACCAGGTGAGTGGACGGCCTGAGACTGCTGGTTCGACACCAGCCCAGGAAACAGGGAGAGACCTTGTCTCGGCCATCAAAATAAATCCAAAGATTAGCCAGGTGTGGTGGAGCAGGCCTGTGGTTCCAGCCACTTGGGGGCCGAGGTGGGAGGATCACCTGAGCCCGGAAGGTGGAGTCTGTCACGGCC
>NW_006979553.1:0-596 GCF_000164805.1 Carlito syrichta | reverse complement strand
CCCCAGCATCCATTCTCCCCCCGTTTTCCTTACAAATAGAACCCTCAGTTTTAGAGGGCCACATCCCAAAGGATCAACGCATTTCCCAGCCATCCTTGCAAGTAGGTGTAGCTGGCTGTCTGACTGATTTCTGTCAAAGGAATGGATTGGAATGGACCGGAATGGAATAGAATAGAATAGAATAGAATAGAATAGAATAGAATAGAATAGAATAGAATAGAATAGAATAGAATAGAATAGAATAGAATAGAATAGAATAGAATAGACTAGAATAGGTGTATGCAACCTCTGAGAAGTATTCGTATAAGGAAGGATCCAACCCTTTGTCCCTCTTCCTTTCTGTGACTGAAATATAGATAGAAAGACTGGAGCTTAAGCAGCCATTTGGAACCATGAAATGGACACCATGTGTTGAGGATGTGGCATACTGAGGCAAAGGAGTCTAGATCTCTGATGATCATGCAATTATTTTTTCCAACTCTGGACCAACTGCCCTGAATCATTCAATGTATGTGGGAGAAATTTCTTCTGATTTTATTTTTTTTAACCTCTGTAACTTTGCTATTTAGGAACATCTGTCAATTACAGCTGAGCCT
>NW_006979552.1:0-807 GCF_000164805.1 Carlito syrichta | reverse complement strand
AAATCTGCTGCTATTCTAATTGATTTTCCCCGGTAGGTAGTCTGGCCTTTTTCTCTTGCTGCCTTTAGGATTTTTCCCTTCATAGTTACTTTGTTTAGGCGAATTATTATGTGTCTTGGAGTTGGTCTTCTCGTTTGTTGTCTTGCAGGGGTTCTCTGAATCTCTTGTGTTTGAATTTTTTCATCCTTAATGAGATGAGGGAAGTTTTCTTGAATGATTTCATGAAATGTTTGTTCCAGTGTGGCTTCGGTTTCTCTTTCTGCCTCAGGAAGCCCAATTATTCTTAGGTTTGGTCTCTTGAAGTGATCATTCATCTCTTGCAGGTTTTGTTCTGTCTTTTTGAGCTTCTTTTCTATGCTTTTGACAGTTTGGGTTAGTTCTGTGTTTTGGTCTTTGAGCTCTGAGATTCTTTCTTCGGCTTGGCTGATTCTGCTTTCCATGCTTATTAGTCTGTTGTTCATTTCCATCACAGTATTCTTTACTGCTGTCCTTTCTGACAACAGCTCCTTCCTATTTTCCTCTTGTCTCTCCTCAATTTTTTTAATTCTCTCCATTAATGTCTTGATGTCTGGGTTTGTTGCATGTAGCCAGTCATTCTGGGGACTCTTCATTGTCTGTGTTCCAGAATCTGTTTTCTCATTGTCTGATCTCCCAGGGGTCTGTATAAGACCTATATTCTTCTTTTGGTTTTTCTTCATTTGTGCGGTTTTTCCCCCTCCCTACTTTTTCCTTCTCTCCATGTCACCGTCTTCTTTAATTCTGTTATTCAGGGGTAAAGGGATTGGTTTTACTTCTGTTTGTTGAATC
>NW_006979551.1:0-614 GCF_000164805.1 Carlito syrichta | reverse complement strand
ATATAATGACATAGAATATTAAGTTCTTCCTTTGTAGCTGGACCTGGAGTGCCTGACCTCTGGGAAATATTTACCATGCAGGGTTCACTCAATAGTAAAGTAGAAATGAAGTTTCAACTTTGCTCAGCACAACCCATTCCTGAGCAGTACTCTAAAAATGTACTAGCATAATGGCACTTCCAAAAAATTTGGCAACTGGAAGTTCTTGTAAAAATATTGTGGTTTGTAATATATAGTTTTGTTTACCTGACCACAAGTTGATAGAAGAGGAACCTATACCCTACAGAAATGGAACTTTGTAGAGACTGGGTGAGTGAAAGGCAGTGGTTTGGAAAATGTGCAGAGGGACTAAGAACATGGTAATTGGATTCACCCAAACACCACCACTCGCTAGTGTGTGAATTTGGTGCCTTTATTTAGTGACTTTAAGCATCAGTTTATCAAATTATAAAATTAAATTGAAAGATACTAGTTATATATATTTAATACAGTTGTTACTACATTATATATGATTATCAAAAAAGCAGCTGGATCCCAGTAAGAATAATGATCACATGTTAGTGATCATTATTGTTCTTTTCTTTTAGGAAACTCTGAGCAAAAGAACCCTCCTT
>NW_006979550.1:0-4302 GCF_000164805.1 Carlito syrichta | reverse complement strand
CGCCTAAATCTACAAAGTGTCTTGATAAGGTTTAAGCAGCAATCTGGGCTTTCACGTCACCACATTTTAGTGTGTCTTTTGAAAAGGGACCAGGAAACTTGGGTTCCAATTCCTCAAGAACTTTGAGGGAATCTTTGTCTTGATATCCAAGCAACTGAAATTCTAGGTCACCAGAAAATATCTAGACGTCTTGCTGAGAATGAAACAGGAAATTCAATTAGGGGAATCCTCATATGCAGATTACTACAACGATCTGCTGCTACTGAAGAATAAGGAATCTTGGTTACACGAGGCCTACATCCCAAAAACATACAGACCGTCTTGCTAAGAGGTATCCACCATTCAGGTTTTGGGAGTAGGAATCTGGAAAAGGGAGTCTTCAAATACAGGAAACTACACTATCTATTGCTAAAGGAGAATAAGGAATCTGGTTTACACGTGTCCTCCATCCCAATAAAACTTCAGGGTTTCTTGCTAAGGGCTAAACACGAATTTGGGTTTTTGAAGCATAAACTAGGGAAATGAAATGCTCATATGCAGGCAAATGCACTGACTTTTCCTAAGAAAGAATAAGGAATGTGGGTGACATGTATTCTCAATCTCCAAAAAAATGCAGCATCTTCCTAAGATCTAAACAAGAATCAAGCTTTCGACGAATGTATCTGTGAACAGGAGTACTCATATACAGGTAACTGCACGGCTGTTGCTAAAATTAAGGATTCTGGGTTGTACAAGTCTTCAGTCCTGAAAATTTACGCAGCATCTTGCTGATGGCTAAAGAAGAATTAGCGATTCAAGGCATGAATGTGGGTAATAGCAATCCTCATATACAGGAAACTATATGGACTCTTGCTAATAAAAGAGAAGAAATCTGTTTTCCATGGTTCCTCTATCACAAAATCTACAAGACTTCTTACTAAGGGCTAAACAAGTATCAGTGTTTCGAAACAGTAATCAAGGGAAAGAGAGTCCTCACATACAGGACACTACATGGCCTCAAACTAAGTACGAATAAAGAATCATGGTTGAACGTGCCCTCAATCCAAAAAATTCCCAGGTTGTCTGCTATGGGACAAACAAAAAACAGATCTTCGAGCTCCCTAAATATTTCAGAGCAATTTAGCATTCGGATATTATGAAATGCTCATTTCAGGACTCCAGCAACATTCTGGTACTCTTAAAAGTATTAAATGGTATTGGGCCCTCCAAGTCCTTTAGCTTCCGCAGAACTACTAAGGCCAGATTCCAGGACAAAGAGAATCTTCTTGCCATATTTGGATGTAACTCTGGTCTTAAGGTGAACCCTGTAATCCTTCCCCTTATGTGTCTCTTTTTATTTTGAGAAGGGTCAATGGTTTAGCACTTGCCAAATGTTTACTACATACTTTTAACGGTAACCAGGAATCATGGAATCCACAAACCTAGGAAACTACTGGGCATCTGTCTTTTGATATACTGAATTTGGAATCCAAATCAACAGGATAAATCAGGGCTTCTTACTGAGAATTAAAAAGGAAAATCCGGGTCTAGGAGTTCTCATTTTCCGGAATCGACAGGGTCTCTTGATAAGGTTTAATCAGCATTCTGGGCTTCTGGGTTCCTACATTTTCAGAGCTAATTGCTCCGTGGATACGCTAAATCTGTCATTACAGATCCTCAGGATCCTTCTGGTCCTCTTGCTATTTGAAATCTAGGATTTGGCCCTAGAAATCCTTTTGTGTCCTGGGACCATCTATGACCATAATCATATTCCCCAGAATCAAAAGTTTTATTGGTAAAAAATTCCTCGATCCAGGTGACGTCAAAGTACAGAAAATTCTTGAGGCTGGGCAGGAAGGAATTGGGATTTTGGGTTTAGAATATTCCACATTTTGGGGAGGTATTGTGAAGGGAAAGCAGGAATCTTGGTTTCCAGTTCCCAAAGAATATTATGCACGTATTTCTCTTGATATCCAAAAAACTGGAAGTCTCGGTCACCAGGAACTGTCTCGGCATCCTGCAGAGTGAAGCAGGAAGCTGGGTAATGGGGGTCTTCATATACAGGAAACTACCCGATATATTGGTAAGGAAGTATAAGGAATCTTCCTTATATGACTCATCAGTCCCAAAACTACATGCCGTCTTCCCAAGTTGTAACCATGAATCATATTTTTAAAGTAGGAATCTGGGTAATGGGAGTCCCCACATACAGGAAACTTCACTGCCTATTGCTAACTAACAATAAGAAATCTGCATTACTCGGGTCCTCAACCCCAAAAAACCTTAAGATCATCTTGCTATGGGCTAAACATGAATTCTGGTGTTTTCGAGCAAGAATCTGGAAAATGGAGTCCTTATTTACAGGAACCTACATGATGTTTTGGTAAGAAAGATTAAGGAATCTGGGTTACACGAGTCCTCAATCCCAAAAATCTACAGAGCATCGTGGAAAGTTCTAAAAGAATCAGAGTTTTGAAGCAGGATGTATCTAATGAGAGTCCTAATATGCAGAAAAATACACATCCCTTGCCAAGGAAGAAAAAGAATCGGGGTTTTAGCAGTCCTCAGTCCTTAAAATCAACAGGCCATCTGCTGTGGGCTAAACAACACAGGGTTTAGAAGCTGGAACATAGGTAATAGCAGTCCTCATATGCAGACTCTATATGATCTCTAGCTAAGGAGAACTAAGAAATCTCTTTTACACGGTTCCTCTGTCACAATATCTACATGACATCTTGCTAATGCAAAACAAGAATCAGGGTTTCCAAACAGGATTCTGGGGAAAGGGAGTCCTCATATACAGGACATTACAAGGCCCCTTGGTAAAGACGAGAGAGAAATTTGTGATACACAAGTCCAGAATCCGAAAAATTCTCTGGGTGTCTTGCTGCCGTATAAACAAGAAACAAGGCTTCGAGCTCATCTCATGTTTCAGAGATATTTGGTTTGTGTGTATTATGATCAGTCATTTCAGGACTCCAGCAACATTCTGGTCCTCCTGAGAGTTGTAATCGGGTATCTGGTAGTCAAATCCCTTAAGGTCCTCGGACAATTAAGATCAGATTCCTGGAAGAAAAGTATCATATTGCCGTATTTGGATGTAATATTGGTCTTCAGATGAACTTGGTAATCTTTAAATTTCCGTTTGTACTTTATTTTAGAGGGGCCGATGGTTTTACAGTTGCCAAATATTTAGTACAAATTATTAAAATGTAACCAGGATCCATGAATTCCAAGTCCCTACAAAAAATATGGGCATCTGCATTTTTGTACACAGAGTTTTGGAATCCACATGGACCGGGAAATTCAGGGCATCTTGCTGAGAACGGAAAGGGAATTCAGTCCTTGGAGTTGTCAATCGCCTTAATCTTCAAAGTCTCTTGATAAGGTTTAATCAGCAATCTGGGTTTCTATGTCGCCATATTTTTAGGGTATCTTTTGAAAAGGGACCAGGAATCTTGGGTTCCAATTCCTCGAGAACTTTATGGGAGTCGTTCTCTTGATATCCAAGCAACTGGATTTCTAGGTCACCTGGAAATATCTTGCCATCTTGCTGAGAATGTAGCAGGAATTTAAGTAATGGGAGTCCTCATACACAGAACACTACATGACCTTTTGCTACGGAAGAATAAAGAATCTTGGTTACACGAGGCCTCCATCTCAAAAACCTACAGACCATCTTGCCAAGGGATAACCACCATTCAGGTTTTTGGGAGTAGGAATCTGGATAATGGGAGTCCTCATATATAGGAAAGTGCAATGTCTATTGCTAAAGGAGAATATGGAATCTGGTTTACATGTGTTCTCCATCCCAATAAATCTTCAGGGTTTCTTGCTAAGGTCTAAACACGATTTTGGGTTTTTGAAGCATAAACTAGGGAAATTAAATCCTCATATACAGGCATATGCACTGACTTTTCCTAAGAAAGAATAAGGAATGTGGATGACATGATTTTTTAAACTCCAAAAATGTGTACGGCATCTTCCTAAGATCTAAACAAGAATCAAGCTTTCGACGCATGTATCTGTGAACAGGAGTACTCATATACAGGTAACTGCACTGCTGATGCTAAAAGTAAGGAATCTGTGTTATACGAGTCCTCTGCCCAGAATATCTACAGGGCATCTTGCTGAAAGCTAAAGAAGAATCAGGGATTCGAGGCCTGTATGTGGATAATAGCAATCCTCAAATACAGGAAACGACATGGCGTCTTGCTAATAAAGGAGAAGAAATCTGTTTTCCATGGGTCCTCCACCAAAAAATCTGCATGACTTCTTACTAATGTCTAAACAAGAATTAGAGTTTCGAAACAGGAATGAAGG
>NW_006979549.1:0-765 GCF_000164805.1 Carlito syrichta | reverse complement strand
CAATCTCACAGCAGTGACTCTCATTAACTAGACTGATTCTGAAGCCTGCTGGCAAAGGGTCATCAGCATTGCAATTTCCTGAGATTCTGGGGAAGGGTGGCAGATTTGATCTGTGTGTGACTGCCCTGCATGTACTGGGAACAATATGTGGGACAGAGAGCTTGTGAGGAAAAGAAGCAGACAAGGTGCCCTGAGTGCAGTTTGGGAGGTGGTCCTAGGGCACCACTCTCCATGAAGCAGGACACCCTGGCCTTAGCTAGACCAGGATCCCCCAAAAGCTAGACCCTTTTTTGTGTGAAAGAATTTCAAATTGTTTTGCATAAGGCTAAGCTTTATGACCACAGGAAATAAGTTTTAAAAACATATATTCATAATTGAAACTCTCACATTAGTGACAACTGGTTTGCTAAATAACCCGATTGATATGACTTTTAAAATATATTCAGATAGAAGAGGTTAGTGCTACCACCATCTGAGAATTATACAATTTTTTAATGAAAATAAAACATTGCCTCCTCAGTGTTCCCAGTACAGAACTAGGAGGAAAGAAAATATGTTATTTTTGTTTTTATTATAAAAACATTGGTTTGGGCTAAAACAAGCTCCAGAACTTTTTTCTAAATCCTCTCACACCATGTGTTTAAAATCTTTGGATCAACTATTCATAGTGGTATGTTGCTGCTGATAGAAATTTTTTTGTGAACAGCAACCAAGAAACATATAATAAGTCTGAACTGAATTACATAGGTGTGTTGGACTGGCTGA
>NW_006979548.1:0-530 GCF_000164805.1 Carlito syrichta | reverse complement strand
GGCGCGAGATTACAGGCTGAGCCACCGAGCCCAGCTCATAAAGATTTTATATAAAAATCTCAGCTTCTATTATTTATTATTCTGCAGTTCCTAAAATATCTGTAACTTAGGAGAGTTAAAGCTTGTTCTGTTAATAATTTCCTAGCTCTGTCCCCGCCTAAAAGAAAGGGAAAGTGACAAACAAAATAGTAGATGCAACAGTCTCTGTTTATGGTATGTATTTTAAAATTGTAATTTTGGTAGGTCTCTTATTTTTATTCAGACGTGCTCAGTCTGTTGGGAGTCAACTTTATGCTAGACAGGAAAAGCAACTTGAAAAAAACACTGGCCGTTCAGACTGAGGAGAAATGCCAACTCACTGACAAGCTCAGTGCTGCCAAAAATGGTGTTATAAAATGGAGATATTATCCTTCTCTGAGTATGCAGTGGTTGGATCATCTTTGGAGAAGGCCAAGATGGAGAAAGAATCTATAAATATGCTCAGCCTCATAGACACTCACAGAAAGGAGAAGGGGACTAACTCGATGCTG
>NW_006979547.1:0-676 GCF_000164805.1 Carlito syrichta | reverse complement strand
TAGGCTGGAGTGCAGCGGCACAATCATGGGCAACTGCAGCCTTGACCTTCTGGGCTCAGGTGATCTTTCCTCCTTACGCTTTCAAGTAGCTGGAACTACAGGCATGTGCCACCAAGCCCAGCTAATTTTTTGATTTACCATAGAGATGAGGGAGGTCTCACCAAGTTGCCTAGGCTGGTCTCAAACCCCTGGGCTTAGCCAGCCCTCTCACCTCAGCCCCCCCAAAGTGCTGGGATTACAGTCGTGAGCCACTGCACCCAGTTAATATATGATCTCTTATCCTGAGGAAAAGGGAAAACTAAATAAGAAAAAATTTGTATGTATGGTCTTCTCTTTCACAAGTACTAGCAGTTGGCTTTGGGCAGAGAACAGCAAATAAGTGAGAATGTAGAACCTGTATGTCAGCATTGGAAGGTGTCTTTCATGTTTGTGTGTCCCTAACATCACAAATGTGGATGTGGGCTTTTAGGATTACTCACTAATAATCCAAATTATACTCACTAAATCTGAAAATGTGGAAGATTTGTCATACTGTGCAGATGTTTTATGTATATCTCCTCAGTTAAGTATTAGGCAAAGAAATGGGTTTTGAATTTAAGAACTTAAAAACGTTTTATTATCCTCTAAATATTTTACTGTGGGAAATTAAAAGACATATAAAGTAAATAGAGTAGTA
>NW_006979546.1:0-732 GCF_000164805.1 Carlito syrichta | reverse complement strand
CTCATTACCCAACTCGTTAATTCAGCTAGCTATCTCGTAGCTAGCTAGTTATGTCAGCTAGCTAAATGAGCTAGCTAATTAGCAAGCTAGGTAATTCAGCCAGCTAAGTCATCTAGCTCACTAGTTAACTTATTAAGTCAGACATTTAAAAGTCTGCTACCTAACTAGTTTGCTAATTAGTTAAGTCAGCTCGTTATTCAGCTAGTTAAATAGGTAGCTAACTTTTTAATTCAGGTAGTTAAGTCAGTTAGCTAACTAGGTAAGTCACTCAGTTAAGTCAGCTAGCCAAGTGGGTAAGTCAGCTACCTATGTCAGCTAGTCAAGTCAGCTTTCGAATTTAGTCAGCTGGTTAAGACATCTAGCAAGCTACTTAGCTAAATGTTTAAGTCAGCAGGTTGAGTAAGGTTGTTAGCTAGTTAAATAATGGGTTAAGTCAGATGGCTGAGTCAGCTAGCTAGCTAGTTAGCAAACGGGTTGAATCAGCTGGCTAAGTAGGCTTGCTAGCTAGTTATCTAACGTGTTAAGTCAGCTGAATGGTCAGCTAGCTAGCTAGGTAGCTAACGCGATAACTCAGCTGGATGAGTCAGCTAGTCAGATCATTAGCTAATGAGATAAGCCAGATGATTAAGTCACCTAGCTAGCCCATTAGATAATGATTTAGCTAACTAGTTTTCGAGCTGGTTAAGTCAGCTAACTAGCAAGGAAATTACTATTTAAGTTAGCTTGTTAGCG
>NW_006979545.1:0-4722 GCF_000164805.1 Carlito syrichta | reverse complement strand
CACTGAATCTGAAAAAATATGAGTCACCACAGTTTGACCACTTGTTTGCTATACACTTGGATATACTGTTGTAATATCTCAAAACTGAGTTAAGAAGCCCAGAAAGATAGATTTTATGTTTCCATTTTATAGACACTGAAATCAAGGCACAAAATATATCTGACTGGATCATAGGAGCACTTAGTAAGTGCAGAAGCTTGAATTTGAATCCAGGTCTTCTTAGACTTAAAGATATGTTAATTCTGTCATGTCACATATGTGACACTTTACATAATAGTAAAGATTGAAAAACAAAATGTTTCTATTCAGAACATATTGTCTTAGACTTGTCATAGTGTGAGTTAAATTAACTACCTACAATATTTTAAATAAACTCTACAATATTGAAATGACAATTTCATTTTTAAAAATCTAAAATTGTTAAGATTGTCTTTAATTTAGAAAAACCTGTCTTTTCAATGTAAAATTGTAAGTCAGTGTTGTCTTTATCCTCTGTGTAAAATAATTTTTTCTCATAGAAATTATAGTTAATAGTGATCTAGTCAAGAAAGAGGTAGTAGTCAGTCATTGAATATTATCACTAGACTTTCCACACACAGATTTACACATGTCCAGGGCAATAAAATTAGATGAAGGAAACCAATTTAAGTTCTGCATCAGAGAAATCTGGAGTTGACTAGATTCCCATAATTTAATAAGAAAATGTTTTACATTGGGGGTTTGTCCATTGGTAACCACAGCACCAAATTACAGATGCCTCATGACATATCTGTCAACCCAACACACCCTCCAAAGCTCACAAAGTGATTTTGGTTCCTCAGTTGATAAGTAGATAGATGATGTATGACATTTAGCTTCAGGTAGTGGGTCTTTATGCAAATAAAATGAAGAATTACAGTAATTTTTTTAGAAGAGTCTATCAAAAACTTAGCCAAGAATCCCTTTCCTTACCTATAATAACAAAAAACTCACCATACTGCCGATTGCTATCCTTTAATTCACCAACAGTAATTACTAATATACTAACAATAGAGACCTTCTTTAAGGCATCCCTGTCATATGGCTTGGCACTAGCTGTTTCCTCTTGCAGAATTGCTCTTTCCCTGATGTTTGTTATGGGTTGGTATTATAATTCAGGTTTAAGCTCTATGGTCATATCTTCAGGTCTTCCATGAACACCCTGTCTCTAGAGTATCCTAGAACTCTCAGTCATTTACCTACACTATTTCCCTATTTCATTTTGCTTGTTCATACTTCGACCACCTGAAATTCTTAGGCTTTTATGTTTGTCTACATATTTCTTGTCTGCACATACCTCCCTCCCCCCATCTTATTGGAACGTCCATCAGAGCAGGGACCTAATCTCTCATGTTTCAGTTCTCTACCTAGCATCTAGACAAAATATAGTGTCCCCCAGTAAACATACATATATCTAAGTCAGTGGTCCTCAAACTTCAGCATGCATCAAAATCATGTGGAGGGCTTGCTAAAACATAGATTTCTTACTCCAATCTGAAGTTTCTGGGTTAGCAGTCCTCAGACTGGGCCTACAAGTTCAACTTTCTAAAGAGTTTTTAAGTAATGCCTATGTAAGGAACTAATAAAGATCAACCACAGTTCTCAGCACAAACCATCAATGCTTTCTAACAAATTTCCATTGCTCAATGATTTCAAACACAAGTAACGCATAGATTCTCTCCTGAGAAATAAATATGACTGTGAAATTTTTGAAATAACTGTTTCTTAAAAATTTCCATTAAAAATTTCAGGCATAAGTTTTAAGTGTCCCTTTTACTTTATACATGTAATTAGCATTATGTTTAATAGCTAACATTTACTGAAAGCTAACTCTCAGCTCCAGGCCCTATTCTAGGCAATTTTCTTCTTCATGTAATCTTTACAAAAACTCTATGAAGCACTACCAAAATTCCCATCCTGGAGATGAGACAGTTGATACACAGAAGCACTGGAACACTGGGTGACTTGCCAAGGTCACTTGTAAGTGGTAGGGAAGACATTGAAAGCCAAGCAGCCTGGCTCCAGACCCTGACTTCTTAAACACAATGGTACACACTCTTGCACAAGGTACATAGTTTATAAACAGTAGATTCAGTAAAGTTAATATAAAATACAATCCTATTTCCTGATTCATGGATCACCTGAACAACAGGTTTTTACAAACTATGAGGTTTTTCCTTACCAAAAGAATAAGAGATAAATGATGAATTCTGTATTTATACTACAAAGGGAAATGAGATTATGATACCTCAATGCTAGATAAATACAAGGTACTTGTATGATATATTGGCTAGCCCTACCTGTGAACATCCCTGCAATGTAAAAATTTCTTTATCCAAGGACAAGTTCTTTCACCTTCCCATCTGTCCTGTGAATTTTTAAATGTCTGAGACAGGTGGCCTGTTGGAAGCCTAAAACCCTGTGGGTACAAGATGAGATTAAAATCTGATGTTAGGCTTTCTGATAAAGAAGGGTCCTGTGTTTAGGAAGGATTTCGTAAGTAACCTGCAAAATATTTCAAAGATAACTTGAACCTTACATAACTAAAATCTCCTTAAGTCTAGATCAGCATATGCTATAACAAACTTCTGCTTGCTCAATTTCCCCATAGAAAACTGTAGTAAGACCTACATACCAATAGCATGAAGCAGTATAACGGATCAAATGAGGAATTTTTGATAGTTTGAGTTTTGTTTTCTTTTTCTCTTCTCTGAATTCACTAGTAATTTTGAAAATGATGTAGTCTGCTCTTCTTTTTTTAAAGAGTTCCTCTTGATTGTATCTTTGGTAAATGTAACTACAGTTCTCCAAGCAATATTTATAAATACTGCATTAATGGCAGTTAAAATCAGTTAATAATGCAAGCTGAGTTCCATAATTGCATGTTACAGAGCTTGCTAGAAAATATACTATTAAAAAAATCTTAACAATAATTATATTTTATATAAATATAAAATGCACTGTGACTTCTCTAAGAACTAAAATACACAAAATGAGAATTAAAAGGCTACTTGTCAGGAACCACTCCCCAGTTTATATTTGTAATGGAAAGCAGAATGCAATTTCTTTAAATCTAATGCATTTCTTTTCTAGAAAAGATGGAAAGAATTTAATTGAAATCTATTTATTAAGAACTTAAATCTATGATGAGTTTAAAGTTTGGCAAAGAATACTAAGAAATGATCATGCAGATAATTAAAATTTAAAATGTTAAATGATTTATATTCTTGTAAATAATTAAGGGAATTTAAAAATCGAAGTAAGGAAATGTTTGAAGAGAATATATATTACCAATCTACTTTCTAGAACAATAACATACGAGAGTATGTTACTATATTGTGTTACTGGTAATGTCAGCAGCATTTAATTTAAAAAGCTTTAACAAACTTAATGAAATTAACCTAAATTTATTGGCATTCTGATCCAGTAGGTATTAAACACATCAAGGTAAAAACAAGGCCACTGTGACAAATTCAATAGATCAATCTGCAGTGATGCAAAAATTCAATAAATTGAAATTTAACTAGAGAATATTGCACAAATGCCAATCTCTTCTATGAAATAAAGGAGTATTCATTTGGGACTATATTACCTACTACAACTACCATGAAATCTATAATTGTGTTGTTTTTTATTCTGCAGCCTTACAATGGTTCCTTCATTTTTAAATGTACCTATTGATATTACTTTCAGTGCACAGACTTTATCATCCAGGCCTTCCCCTTGCTCTTTGTTCATTCAATCATAAATCTTTACTAAGTAATGATCTATCTTTGTCAAAGAAATATAGCTTTCAAAAGAAGTTTTTTTTCTTATCTCTAATGGTCCATGCGTTTTCAGTTTTGTTCAGGAATTGGATGCCAGTTCCAATTTCCATAAGGGTATGTGTCCTGCATTATCTGAGGTTTTTATGGTTTGAGGTTTTACATTTAGGCCTCTGATCCAATACAGTTAAATTTTGTGTATGGGGATAGACAGGGGTCTTGTATGAGTCTTCTGCATGTAGTCAGCCAGTTTTCCCAGCACCATTTTACCGAATAGGTTCTCCTCTCTCAGTGTAGTTGGTGGAGGCTTTGTCGAAGATGAGTTGGTTGAGAAATTGAGGTTTTGTTTCTGGAATCTCAATTCTATTTCCATTGGTCTATATGCCTGTTCCTGGGCCAATACCAAGCTGTTTTGATTATTGTAGCTTTATAGTAAAGTTTGAAGTCTGGTAATGTGATACCTCCTGCTTTTTTTGCTGAGGATTGTTCTGGCTATACTTGCTTATTTGTGTTTCCATATGAATTATTGTGTTATTTTTTCTAGCTCTGAGAAGAACGTTGCTGGTAATTTGATGGGTATTGCATTAAATCTGGAGACTTCCTTAGGTAAGATGGACATCTTCACAATGTTGATTCTTCCAATCCATGAGCATGGGATATTTTTCCACTTGTTTGTGTCATCTTTGATTTCTATGAGCAGTGTTTTATAGTTTTCATTGTAAAGGTCTTTCACGTCTCTGGTTAGGAAGATGTCAAGGTATTTCATTTTTTTGTGGCTATTAGAATGGGATTGTGCTTTTTATTTGGGGTTCTGTTTGTTTATTATTGGTGTAAAGAAATGCAATTGTCTTTTGCACATTTATTTTATACTCTGAGGCTCTACCAAAGGCCTTTATCAGTGTAAGGAGGCTTTTCATAGATTCTGTTGGGTTTTCAAGGT
>NW_006979544.1:0-604 GCF_000164805.1 Carlito syrichta | reverse complement strand
TACTGTGGGCCCCGTGCATGTTGCAAGAAATCTGGGCAGTCCTACTCCACCACAAAGCAGCTCCACCTTCTCTTATTTTTTTCTTATGTCACCTCCCTAGTGTCAGCTTCTTCTCTGATCCCCCTCACCTGGAAAATTACTGTGTGTGTGCATCAAGACCAAAAGTAAATGCCCCCCCATTGGAAGGGTTTGACCAGGGATTCCCTCAGGATCTTGGGGATCTCATTCCCAAATCGCATCCCATGAAAGGGTTCAGTCCTAGCTCATAAGGCTGGAACTCTCCCTTCTCTTTTAGACTCTGCCAGTTTATGTTTTCAGGGCTAGTCCCTCTCTCTCTCTTGGCCTCACTTTTCCATCTGTCCAATGAAAGGTTGCCTTCCAACTGCCCAAGTCTTGCTCAGCATGGATAGGGCAAAGGGTTTTCTCCCTTTTTGTTTGGGTGTGGGCCGGGGCTCTGCTAGGTCAATCAGAAAATAATGTTGAATGAAACTAAAGATTGTAGAACCAGAAAAAAAGTCCTAAATATTATTTAAGTATGAAAATATTGGAATATTACACAGTCATAAAGAAGAAAAAATTATAGACGTCGCAGCAACTGGATGGA
>NW_006979543.1:0-674 GCF_000164805.1 Carlito syrichta | reverse complement strand
TGCTTTTGGGATGGAGGAGTAGAGACGAAGACTTGCTGGGTTTACATGGCTCATCTAAGACCTGTGGGCTCTGGCTGGCCACTGACTTTCGGCCTCCCCAATGCACTGGGATGATGAGGCTGAGATTCCAAAGCCCAGTCTCCCTCCTTCGTCTAAAATGAACCAGAAGCCAGAAATGGTGGCCCATATCTGGAATCCCAGCGTTATGGGAAGCAGAGTCATGAGGATATCTGGAGTCCAGTAGCTCAAGGCCAGCCAGGGTCACACAGGGAGACACCGTAATTCAGCACATCCAACAGGGATTCTGGGGTCGTGGTGCCTGCCGTCTTGGCCACTCCATAGACTGAAGTGGGAGGATCACTGGAGCCCACAATTTTGAGACTGGCGGTGAACCACGGTCATGTCCCCGGGCCCCAGACTGGTTCACAGAGCCAGACTCTCTCTCCAAAAGCATCAGAATCATACACAGATTCTCAACTGTATATGGTGAGTTTAAGGGGCGACTGGCTTTTGAGCCAGGAAAAATGGGATTGGAGGGGAAAATGTCCCTGGGTGACAACTGTGTCCCTGGCCTTTCTTGGTGGGAGGTCCTAGGTGCCGAGTCAGAGGTTCAGCCTGCCTGGGGCTCTTTTCTCACCGTTGAAAGAAGAACCGGCATGAACACGGCCAGGGAG
>NW_006979542.1:0-719 GCF_000164805.1 Carlito syrichta | reverse complement strand
GGCATAATAAGGCTAGTAGGATCAGATGGCACTAATAAGGCAAGTAGGATCAGACGGCACTATAAGGCAAGTAGGATCAGATGGCAATAATAAGGCTAGTAGGATCACATGGCACTATAAGGCAAGTAGGTTCAGACGACACTAAGAAGGCAAGTAGTATCAGATGACACTAAAAAGGCAAGTAGTATCAGACAACACTAAGAAGGCACGTAGTATCAGATGACACTAAGAAGGCAAGTAATATTAGACGGCAATAACAAGGCAAGTAGTATCAGACGAAACTAACAAGGCAAGTAGTGTCAGATGACACTAAGAAGGCAAGTATTATCAGATGACACTAACAAGGCAAGTATTAACAGACTACACTAAGAAGGCAAGTAGTATCAGACGACACTAAGAAGGCTAGTAATATCAGATGACACTGAGATGGCAACTAGTATCAGACGACACTAAGAAGGCAAGTACTATCAGACGACACTAAGATGGCAAGTAGTATCAGACGACACTAAGAAGGCAAGTAGTATCAGACGACACTAAGAAGGCACATAGTATCAGACGACAATAAGATGGCAAGTAGTGTCAGACGGCACTAACAAGGCAAGTAGTATCAGACTACACTAACAAGGCAATTAGTGTCAGATGACACTAAGAAGGTAAGTAGTACCAGATGACATTAACAAGGCAAGTAGTATCAGACGACACTAAGAAGGCAAGTAGTG
>NW_006979541.1:0-818 GCF_000164805.1 Carlito syrichta | reverse complement strand
TCAGCAAGACGCCGAGACTATTCCTGGTGACCTAGAATTCCAGTTGCTTGGATATAAAGAGAAAGACTCCCATAAAGTCTTGTGAAATTGTAACGCAAGATTCCTGGTTCCCTTTCAACAAACTTAAAATGTGGCGATATAGAAGCGCAGGTTGCAGATTAAACCTTATCAAGAGATCTTGTAGATTTAGGCGATTGAGAACTCCAAGAACAGGATTCACTTTCAGTTCTCAGCAAGATACTCTAATTTTCCCTGTCATGGGGATTCCAAAACTCTGTATACAAAAATGCAGATGCCCAGATGTTTCCTAAGGACGTGGAATCTATGATTTCTGGTTATATTTTAATAATTCGTACTAAATATTTGGCAGCTGCCCAACACTCGGCCCCTCTCCAAATAAAAGTACAAACGGAAATTTAATGATTACCAAGTTCATCTTAAGAGTAGAGTTACATCCAAATTTGGCAAGAAGATACTTTTGTTCCGGGAGTCTGGCCTTAGTTGTCCGGAGGTACCTAAGGGACTAGTACTACCAGATACACGTTTACAAATCTCAAGAGGACCAGAATGTTGCTGGAGTCCTGAAATGACTGATTTATAATACCCACATATCTCCGAAATATTAGACGAGCTCGAAGCCCTGATTCTAGTTTATCCCATAGCTAGAGACCGTAAGATTTTTTTAGACTGGGGACTAGTGTATCACAGATTCCTTATTCTTCCTTATCGAGGGGCTGTGTAGTGTCCTGTATATGAGGACTTCCTTTGCCCAGAATACTGTTTGGAAAACCCTGATTCTTGTTTAGCCCTTAGCCAGA
>NW_006979540.1:0-765 GCF_000164805.1 Carlito syrichta | reverse complement strand
TCTTATGATACTAATTGCCTTAATAGTGTCTAACGGTACTACTTGATTTATTAGAGTCTTATGATACTACTTGCCTTATTAGTGTCATCTGATATTATGTGCCATCGTTGTGTTGTCTGATACTACTTTCCTTACTAGTGACGTCTAATACTACTTGCCTTATTAGTGTCTTCTGATACTACTTGCCTCATTAGTGTCTTCTGATACTACTTGTATTATTGTCATGAGATATTACTTGCCTTATTAGTGTCGTCTGATACTACTTTCCTTTTTAGTTTCGTCTGATACTACTTGACTTCCCACTGTCGTCTGATATTACTTGCCTTACTAGTGTTGTCTGATATTTCTTGCATTATTATGGTCGTCTGATACTACTTGCCTCATTAGTGTCTCATGATACTATGTGCCTTATTAACTTCTTATGATACTACTTGCCTTATTATTGTCATCTGATACTGCTTGCCTTATTAGTGTCGTCTGATACTTCTTGCCTTATTAGTGTCGTCTGCTACTACTTGACTTATTAATGTCGTCTGATACTACTTGCCCTATTAGTGTCGTCTGATACTACTTTCCTTATTAGTGTCGTCTGATACTGCATGCCTTATACTGTCATCTGGTATTCATTGCTTGTTAGTGCCGTCTGATTCTCCTTGCCTTATTAGTGCCGTTTGATACTCCTTGCCTTAATAGTGCCAGATGATCCTCCTTGCCTCATTTATGCCGTCTGATCCTCCTTGACTTATTAGTGCCGTCTGTTCATAG
>NW_006979539.1:0-826 GCF_000164805.1 Carlito syrichta | reverse complement strand
TTTGAGTAGGCTAGCTAGCTAGTTAGCTATCAAGTTAAGTCAGCTGGATTAGTCAGCTAGCTAGCTAGTTAGCTAATGAATTAAGTCAGCTGGTTGAGTTAGCTAGCTAGCTCATTAGCTAATCAGTTAAGTTAGATGATTAATTCAGCTAGCTAGAATGTTAGATAATGAGTAAGTTAACTATGCAGCCATCTGGTTAAGTCAGCTAGCTAGCTAGGCAGCTAACTATTTAAGTCAGCTTGTTAGCTAGGTAACTAGGTAGTTAGCTAATTTCTTAAGTCAGCTGGCTAGCTAGGTAACTAACTATTTAGGTAACTATTTAAGTCAGCTGGTTTGCTAGGTAGTTAGCTTGTTAAGTCAGTTAGTTAAGTCAGCTGGCTAGCCAGCTGGCTAGGTAGGTAGCAAGCCAGTTAAGTCAGTTGGCTCTCCAGTTGGCTAGCTGGTTAATTCAGCTAGTTAAGAGAGCTGGCAAGCCAACGGGCAATGTAGGTAGCCAGCTAGTTAAGTCAGCTAGATAGCTACCTGGCTAGCTAGTGATGTCAGTGAGTTAAATTATCTGGTTAGCCAATTGGGTAGCTGGTTAAGTCAGCTAGTTTAGTTGGCTGTCCATTCAGCTGGCTAGGTGGGTAGCTAACTAGATAAGTCAGCTTTCTAGCCAGCAGACTAGCTGTTCAAGTCAGCTAGTTAAGTCAGCAAACTTGACTCCTGGCTAGGTAGGTAGCTAGCTAGCTAAGTGAACTGGCTAACCAGCTTACTAGCTAAAGTCAGCTGGGTAAGTCAGGTGGCTAGCCAGGTGGCTAGATAGGTAGACAGCTATTAAGGCAGT
>NW_006979538.1:0-683 GCF_000164805.1 Carlito syrichta | reverse complement strand
ATCAGATGGCACTAGTAAGGTAAGGGGTATCATATGACACTAATATGGCAAGGAGTATCAGATGGCACTAATAAGACAAGGAGTATCAGACGACACTACTACAGCAAGGAATGTCAGATGATACTATTAAGGCAAGGAGTATCAGACGGCAATAATAAAGCAAGGAGTATCAGACGGCACTATTAAGGCAAGTAGTATCAGACGGCACTAATAAAGCAAGTAGTATCAGACAGCACTAATAAAGCACGTAGTATCTGTTGGTACAAATATGGCAAGTAGGATTTGGCGGCACTAATAAAGCAAGGAGTATCTGATGGAGCTAATAAGACAAGGAGTATCAGATGGCACTAGTAAGGTAAGGGGTATCATATGACACTAATATGGCAAGGAGTATCATATGGCACTAATAAGACAAGGAGTATCAGACGACACTACTACGGCAAGGAATGTCAGATGGTACTATTAAGGCAAGGAGTATCAGACGGCAATAATAAAGCAAGGAGTATCAGACGGCACTATTAAGGCAAGTAGTATCAGACGGCACTAATAAAGCAAGTAGTATCAGACAGCACTAATAAAGCACGTAGTATCTGTTGGTACAAATATGGCAAGTAGGATTTGGCGGCACTAATAAAGCAAGGAGTATCAGACGGAGCTAATAAGACAAGGAGTATCAGATGGCA
>NW_006979537.1:0-769 GCF_000164805.1 Carlito syrichta | reverse complement strand
GCTATATAGCAAGCTAGTTAATTCAGCTGACTAACAATCAGGCCCAGCTGTGTAAGTCATATAGTTATATCAGGTGGCTTGACGTCAGACTAGCTAGTTAGTGAGATAGTTAACTCAGTTGGCTAACCAGCTGACTAGCTAAATGAGTCAGATAGTTAATTCAGTTGGCTTGATAGGTAGCTAGCTAGGTAGAGGGACAATTAAGTCAGCTGGCTAGACATCAGTCTCACTAGTAAGTCATCTAGTTGAGTTAGCTGGCTAGCAAGCTGGTTAGCTGGTTAAGTGAAGTAGTTAAATCAGCTGGCTAGCCAGCTGGTTAGCTAGGTAGCAAGCTTGTTAAGTCAGCTGACTTCAAGTGGTATAGCAAGTTAAGTCAGCTAGTTAATACAGTTCTCCTTCCAGCTGGCTAGCTAGGTAGCTAGCTAGTTAAGTCAGATGGCTAGCCAGCTAGGTATCTGGTTAAGACAGCTAGTTAATTCAGCAAGCCAGCCAGCTGGCTAGCTAGTTAATCAGCTGGCCTGCCAGCTGGCTAGCAGATTAAGTCAGTTAATTCATCTGGCCAGCCAACTTTATAGCTAGGTACCTAGATAGTTAAGTCAGCTAGCTAAGTCAGCTGGCTAGCTAGGTAGCTAGCTAGTTACATCACCTGGATAAGATAGCTGGCTAGCTAGTTGTTAGTTAAGTCAACTGGCTAGCCAGCTGCCTAGCAGGGTAGCCAGCTAGTTAAGGCAACTGGATAGCGAGCTGGATAGCTAGATAAGTAACCTAG
>NW_006979536.1:0-702 GCF_000164805.1 Carlito syrichta | reverse complement strand
GGCATACAGGGTCACTGGTACTTGGACTGGCCGTGGAGTTGTCAGACTGCTTTGATCACTCTGTGACCCACAGATACACTAGCTCAGAGCTATCTGTTCCATGAGCTCATATGCATCTTTGCCATGGGTCACAAGTGTGGAGGGTAGAGACAGGCCTTATGGGGCACGAGTGTGGAGGGTAGAGACAGGCCTTCTGGGGGACATGGCCAAAAGCAAGTGCCAGATGTGCCCAGTGGCCACCTTTGAAACCTTCCATGAAAGACAGGCCAGAAAGTGCCTTTCCCTTCCCATCCCTGAGAGAGAATCCTCACGCTGAGTGTCAGGGATGGTGGTGGTGGAGGTGGTGGTGATTATTATTTGGAGGTGGAATCCCACTCTGTTGCCCAGGCTAGAGCACAGGGGAACGCTCTTAGCCACAGTGAACTCACCTGTGGAATTCAGGCGATCCTCTTTCCTCTGCCCTCCAAGTGGCTGGAACTACAGGCCTGTGCCACCTCGCCCAGTTAATCTTTGGCTTAATTTTTTATGGCTGAGATGTGATCTAGCCCCATGTGCCGGGCTGTTGTCTAACCCAGAGGCTGAAGCCGTCCACTCACCGGGACTTCCGAAGAGCCAGGAAACCAGAGTGAAGCCCTAATCCTGTCCTGTGGTTGTGATGGTTGTGGTGGTTGGTATTAATATTCTGATTCTGAGTATTGCTGG
>NW_006979535.1:0-752 GCF_000164805.1 Carlito syrichta | reverse complement strand
ATTTATTTGGATGTTGGAAGTCTGACATAGCCTATTTCATTGATAAATCTCAATCACTTAGTTCACATAAATCAATTAATTATTCATTGATCATTTATTGTGCTCTTTGTATGTTGGCCACTGCACTTAAGAGAAAAAGTGAGAAGAGAAGGCACAAAACAAAAAGCATATTATTTTATTCTTAACTCTCATGAACTCACAATCTAACACAAGACAAGTAACAGTCCCATATAAAGTTTAAGTCTGTGATATTACTTAACTAAAATCTTTTTTTATGTCACCAAATTCATTTTCTTCATAGTTTATATCACTGTCTGATTTCACCACATTTTGAATACTTTGACACAGTCACGCATTGTTAAAAAATTTTTTTTAAACTATCAATGAGATCTTCCCATGACCCAATATCTGCTGCCATTTCATGGATGACACATGCATATAGACACATCTTACAATATAAAGAGCTACTGTCATCTTAAGAAAGCATATATAGTTATATTTACACAAATACTATATCTTATTTCTACTGCATATTTAACATTAACTTGTATCTGGCATGAATTTTCAACTTTTTTCTTTTTTTGAGGTTGAGTCTTACTGTATCGCCCAGGCTGAAGTACAGTCACATGATCACGGCTATTGTAGCCATGCACCTTCCGGGCTCAAGTGATCTTTCTGCTTCAGCCTTCCAAGTAGCTGGAACTATAGGTGTGCACCACTGCACTCAACTGATTATTTTATTTATTGTAGAG
>NW_006979534.1:0-674 GCF_000164805.1 Carlito syrichta | reverse complement strand
TTTTTTGATTTATTGTAGAGATGAGGTCTCACTGCCCGGGCGGGTCTCGAACCCGCGGGCTCAGGCAATTCACTCACCTTCAGCCTCCCAAAGGCGCGGGATTATAGCTACAGTTTTTAAAAATTCTGTTGATCTTTTCAAAGGACTAAATTCTGGTCTCATTACTTTGTCTCTATAGTTTTACACCTCTCTAATTTCACACCTCTCTAATTTCATTGATTTCCCCTTGAATCTCTACTTCTTTCCTTCTGTGTACCTTCAGTTTAGCTTGCTTTTCTGTTTATCCAGCATCATAAAGTGGAAATAAAGTTGTTGATTTGAGCTCTTCACTTCTTTTATAATGAAATCCTTTAAAGCTAAATTTTTCCTCCAAACACTGCTTTTCCTGCATATCACTTAAGGAATGTTGATTTCTTTAAAATTTCAACTCGCCTTAGTTTTCACTCAGTGAGTCCCTTGTCAGACTTCTGATGCATATAATTGTAAGGCAATAAATCTGTCTTATTTTTGCACTAAGTTTGGGGTAACTGGTTATGACAGCAACATGAACGAATACAGCTAGCTGTCTGAAATAATATCACCTGAATATGGACAATGAGACTTTATTCTAAAAAGAATCTCTGAGATCTGAAATATGACAGAATGACCCTGTTGGATACAGCTTCCCTTACGAA
>NW_006979533.1:0-564 GCF_000164805.1 Carlito syrichta | reverse complement strand
AATTTTAAATATATATACACCTAACACCAGTACCTCCAGCTTTATAAAACAAATTCTACTAGACCAAGGAGAGACAGAGAGAGAAAGAGAGAGAGAGAGAGACAGCAATACAATAATAGTGGGAGACTTCAGCACACCCCACTGACAGCAATAGGCAGAAAGTCAACAAAGAAGCATTGGAGTTAAATCAGACTCTAGAGCAAATGGAACTAACATGCATCTACAGAACATTCCACCTCAAAACTACAGAATATACATTTTTTAGCAGAAAAATGTTGGAAATCATAAAGCTCACAGGACTTATGGAATACCGACATAATAAATAAATAAAGTGACCAGATAACAATCAGTATGATGAATGGAATAGTACCTTACATATCATTATTAACTCTGAATACAAATGCTCTTTCTCCAAGATAGACCATATGATAGGCCACAAATCAAGTCTCAATAAATTTAAAAAAAACAAAATTATATCAAGTACCTTCTCAGACCACAGTGGAATAAAACTAGAAATTAATTCCAAGAAGTCATGACACCAAACAAAAACATGGAAGCTAAGCA
>NW_006979532.1:0-669 GCF_000164805.1 Carlito syrichta | reverse complement strand
TTCTTTGTTTCTGTGATAGATCACTGAGTATGATAGACTCTAAAACCATCCAAGTTGCTGTGAAGGTCATAATTTTGTTCTTCTTTATGGCCGCACAATATTTCATCATGTTTATATACCACATTTTTTTTGGTCCAGTCCAGTTTCAATGAGCAGCATGGTTGTTTCCATGTTTTTGCTATGTGAATAGGGCAATAAACATGTGTGTGCAGGTATCTTTTTTGTATATTCCCAGGAGAGGGATTGCTTGGTCATATAAAAGGTCAATTTCTAGTTCTTTCTGGAATTGCCACACTGTTTTCCATTGAGGTTAAACTATTTTGCATACCCATCAACAGTGTAGAAGCATTCCCTTAACTCTGCATCCTCTCCAGCATCTGTTGTTTTTTGTTTTATTAATAATGGCCATTTTTACTGCAGTTAGTGGTATCTCAGTGTGGTTTTTGATTTGCATTTCTCTGATGACTAATGAGGCTGAGTATATTTTCATGTATCTGTTGGTTGCTCGAATGTCTTTTGAGAAGTGTCTGTTCATATTTTTTGCCCACTTTTTAATGGAGCTGTTTGTTGTTTGTTTTTTCCTTTTGGCACGTTCGAATTCCTTGTAGATCCAGAATGTTAAGCCTTTGTCAGATCTGCAAATATCTTTTCCCATTGGCAAATATTTTC
>NW_006979530.1:0-854 GCF_000164805.1 Carlito syrichta | reverse complement strand
GTACATGATTTGTAAAGCGTGTTACACATCAATGAACTTGTACGCCCCCAGCAAGTAATTGTCACACTGCTGGAGATTATAGAAAATGGTATATAAGTTGGAAAAAGTTTGAATAAAATTGGCTTCAGTCTTGGCCAGACTGTTCCCAGAAGAGCTGCCTCCGTGTGGTTTCTTCTCTCCGTTCTGATTCACCGGTGCGGTCCTAACCCCCCCTTGGTCAGTGCAGGTCACCGACACATTTGATTTACCACATCCAACCACATGTTAAGATGAATGAGTACTTTTATTTATTTATTATTTATTTATTTTTTGAGTTGGAGTCTCACTCTGTTACCCAGATTGGAGTGCAGTAGCCACTCCCATCCACTGCAGCCTCTACCTGCTGGGCTCCGTAGATCCTTCTGCCTCAGTCTTCCAAGTACTTTAACACCATTCATCACTATTTCATCTTTTGTATAATATCATCACACATTTTGCTTCTTATAATTATTGGTTTTATGTGTCAACTTGGCTAGGTCATAGCATCCAGTTATTCTATAAAACACTAGCCTGGGTATTGCTGTGAAGGTATTTCATAAGCATAATTAACACTTACAATCTGGATAGGCTCCATCTAATAGTTAAGAAATTTTACAAGCAAAACTAAGATTTCTCTGCGGAAGAAGAAATTTCACTTGTGAATAGAAAGTTTAGGTTCTGCCTGAGAGTTTCCAGTCTATCGTCCTGCCTTACAGATGTCAGGCAGAACCATTTTAGAAAGGCCTCAAATCTGACTCTGTTCCCTGGATTCAAATTCATAAATAAACTGCCTTCTACCAGTCTTTCTGCCATTCTATTTATTGGCATTGAGGGTG
>NW_006979529.1:0-560 GCF_000164805.1 Carlito syrichta | reverse complement strand
TAGTCTGTCTTGATGGAACGGTCAGGGTGCCGGCTCCCTTACGGATGAGTTCGAGGAAGCGTGGATGCCGGCTTGCTGTCTGTGTGAGACCCGTGTTCCCGGCCGTCTGAGAGTCGTGCTGAGCTCCGTCTCCGCCGCCCGCCGTCGCTGAGTCGCCAGGCCCGTCCGCGTCGTCCAGCCGGCCGCGCGCTCCGCCCCGCGCGCTCGGCCGATTTGCCGTCCTGGGACGGGAAGCCTTGTTATTCCCATAGTTTTCCTGAGGGTTGGTTGGTTGTACTGTGCTATCCCTGTAGTTTTCCTGAGGGTTAGTTGGCTGTACTTTCTCTTGTATTACCAGCTTCTACATTTTTTAGTTAATCAATAATTGCAAATAATGGTGTCATGCTTAAAACATAAAGAGGTGGTTATTTATTGACAGGGCATAGGTTCTATTATTTACTTCACAAATCCTGCTCGGTAGTATTTGCTATAATATATACATTGTATATATACAATTATATCAGAATATATATATGTTTGTGTGTGTAAACATATATATATTCTAATCTAAGACTGAGGCG
>NW_006979528.1:0-815 GCF_000164805.1 Carlito syrichta | reverse complement strand
GGGGAAGACAAGAACCGAGAGCGACTGGGGCAAGCCCGGAGTCATCCTGCCACGCTGGAGGACTGACCTGGGCAGATGTGAACAGAGTTTCAGACACGAAAGATCTGGGATCCCATAAAAGAAACGAATGGCAACATGGTCAACCCACCTCGGGAACTGTCAGAGGAATGCAAATTAAAACAACAAGAAGCTATGTTTCACCCACAACACTGGCAACCTTTTGTAAAGATGATAATGACAAAGATAATGACAGGCTGTGCTGGCAGAGTGTGGAGGAGCAGGGCTCTTGCGTGCGTGCATCACTGGCAGGAACAGGAATGGCGGGAGCCTTGGGGACAGCAAGGCGGCAGTGCCCATGCTTTCACGGTGGCCACCCCTTGAGTCAGCAACTCCATGTTTCGGAATTGCTACCTGACCCTAGGAATTTTTTTTTTTGAGACAGGGCCTCGCTATGTTGCCCAGGCTGGGCTAGAACTTCTGGCCTCAGGCGATCCTCTCCCCTCCTCAGTAGCTGGGATTACAGGCTTGAGGCATGCAGCCCGGTTTTATCCTAGGAATTTACCCTATGGAAAATAAATCAGGCTAGTGTGCCAAGCTGTACTTACAGAAGGGTGTTTATTGCTGCATTGATGGTGGTAGATGAAATGTGGAAGGAATCTCAATGTTCAGCAATAGGAGATTGGCTGGAAAATTATGCCACGGGCATCCAAGGGAGGCCGGCACAAAGCCATTCAAAACAATGACTCTCCTGGCAGAATCACACCCCAGTCCCCGCTCTCAGAGCCCCATGCACCCCTCGCACATTTATTTTATTT
>NW_006979527.1:0-733 GCF_000164805.1 Carlito syrichta | reverse complement strand
GCTAGTTGGCTAGCTAATTATGTCAGTCTCTTAAGTCAGCTGGCTATCCAGGTGACTAGAGAGGCAGAGAGCTAGTTAAGTCACCTGGCTAGCCAGCTGGATAACTAGTTATGTCAGCTTGTATAGTCACCTGGCTGGTCATCTACCTAGATCATTAATCAACTAGTTAAGTCAGCTGGCTAACCAGCTGGCTAGCTAGTTAAGTCACCTCAATAATCTGTTGGCTAGCCAGCTCGCTAGCTAGTTAAAAAGCTAGTTAAGTCAGATGTCTGTACAGGTGGCTATCTAGTTATTTCAGTATGATAAGTCAGCTGGCTCCCTAGTTAGCTTGTTAAGTCAGCTATTTATGTAAGCTAGCAAGCTAGATAAGTCAGGTATTTAATTCGGCTAGCTAGCTAGATAGCTACCTAGGTAGCTAGCTAGATATTTCAGCTTCTAAAATCTGTTGGCATTCTAGGTATCCAGCGAGTTAAGTCAGCTGGCTAGGTAATTAAGTCAGCTAGCTTATTCAACTGGTTAGACAGCTGCCTAGCTGGGTAGCTAGTGAGTTTATTCAGCTGGCTAACCAGCTGACTAGCTAGTTGAGTCACCTAGTTAAGTCAGCTCACTAGCCAGCTGGTTAGCTAGGTAGTTAGGTAATTAAGTCAGCTGGCAAGCCAGAGGGAAACAGTTAGCTAGCTAGTTAAGTCAGGTTGCTAGCCACCTGGCTAAGGAGTTAAGTCAACTAGTTGAG
>NW_006979526.1:0-3157 GCF_000164805.1 Carlito syrichta | reverse complement strand
ACTTTTACGCCAGTTGGAATAGCAATAATTATGGTGGCAGATGTTAAAGTATGCTCGGGTGTCTACATCTATTCCTACTATAAATATATGAAGGACTCAGACAATAAAGCCTAGAAATCCAATGGATATTATGGCTCAAACTATTTCCTATATAACTGAATGGTTCTTTATTTCCAGAATAATAAGTTACAATATGGGAAATTATACCAAATCCAGGTAGAATAAGAATATAGACTTCAGGGTGGCCGAAGAATCAGAATAAGTGTTGATAGAGAATGGGGTCTCCTCCTCCAGCGGTGTCAAAAAAGGTTGTGTTAAGGTTTCAGTCACTCAAAAGTATAGTAAGTCCTACTACTAGAACTGGGAGAGATAGTAGTAGTAGAACTGTGGTAATTAGGACAGATCATACAAATAGGAGGGTTTGATATTGTGATATAGTGGGAGGTTTTATATTGATGATGGTTGTAATAAAATTAATAGCACCTAGGATAGAAGATACTCCTGCTAGGTGAAGAGAGAAAATAGTGAGGTCTATAGAGGCTCCTGTGTGGGCTAAATTTCCTGCTAGAGGGAGATAAACAGTACAACCAGTTCCTGCCACTATTTTGAAATTTGAAATTCAAATTTGCAAAGTGTAAATTATATTCAGATGAAACAAAATAGAGTAAACTACATAAAAATTGTTGTACTCTGTGCAATGTAACAGCAGTTATTACAATCTACCCTGTACAAATGTGGAGATAGGAGGAATCTAAGTTAAGGAAAACCACAAAATCATAGATATATGCTTCATCTTCTTTCTGACCTGTCTTCTTCCTCCCATGTTTATAAAACCCTTTTCCCTTTTTGTAAAATTATGTACTCAAAAGTGAACAATTTAAAAGGGAATTCAAATGTGAATTAAGATAGTTTGCAGATTACTGCTCTACAACAGTACATTGAAGGAGTTTATGAAATGTGCCTTTCTGTGTGGAAGAGAGAAGATCAAATGTAGAAGTCACATACCCACTGTCCTATGCAGTGGGCTATGACTTGGCTAGGAGAACTTGGATAGACTTAAGGGTTACCATTTCAGCATCTCTTTAAACAGGATCCCTTGCTTTTAATGGTGATTTCATTCCTTGCCTTTTCTCTTGGTATTGGCACCAGAAATGCATCTCCAACTTTCCTTTGTAACATTTAGTAGCCTTAACAAATCCTCCTTGCTCCTGTGGAAACCTTCCTCATGTTGTTATTCAGAGAAACTGAACCATTCAGTGGGACTGTGCTTCCTCATAGTACCCAGTTCAATTTTGATTAAAAAGAGAAAAGATAACTGGGCTCGGTGGCTCAGCCTGTAATCCCACGCCTTTGGGAGGCTGAGGTGAGTGGATTGCCTGAGCCCGCGGGTTCGAGACCTGCCTGGGCAGCGAGACCTCATCTCTACAATAAATCAAAAAAACAGCCGGGCGTGGTAGCACATGCCTGTAATTCCGGCTACTTGGAAGGCTGAGGCGGAAGGATCGCCAGAGCCCAGCAGGTCGAGGCTGCGGTGGCCGGAAGCGGCCACTGCACTCCAGTCTGGGTGACAGAGTGACACTTCCACTCAAAAAAAAAAAAAAAAGAGAAAAGATAGTAGTGAATTGAAGAAAAGGGAACACATGACAAGGTATATTCTTATAAAATCAAGTCTGCACCAATTCAGGGGAGTAGAAGAGAGGACAGGGACAGCAACAAAGAGTAGATTGTCCATTACAACTTTACTTCTAAAGTTAAGATGCTGGACTCTGGCATACAGTGGTTGTGGAAGAAAAACCTGACAGAACTCAGGTCCCAGTTATGAGTATGCTGTAGGAGGATAGGGAAGACTGTTTTCCTGATTCTTTAGAAGCATCAATAGAGCTACTTGGCTTTAGCCAAAAGGCTTTTCAATCTTAGATGGAAAACTGAATTAAGACTACTAGAACCTAGTTGGAAGGGAAGGAAGCCAATCCAGTAGTAAAGGCATCAGGAAGGGGATAGAGCCAGGTCATGTATATGGCCCATTCTCCAGGTGATAACTAGTGGTGAGTCTTATCATTTTCAGGCACAACTTGGATCAGTTGATTTGTCAGTTAACCTGTGAGCCAGACATGGCATGCATCTACGGTAATTTCCAGTTGCCTGGAAGGCTGAGGCAGAAGGATAGCCTGAGTCCACCAGTTGGAGGTTGCAATGGCCATGAGCACCTCACTGCACTCTAGACTGGATGAAAAGAGTAAGAATCCAACTAAAAAAAGAAACAAGACAACTACAACTCCAAACACACTGTTTATATGATAACTGCCAGAAGGCATGCTCTTGACTGCAAATGGTATTCTCTAGAACTACTCAAACTCGGAGGAAACTGAAACCCTGGCCCTCTACTTCCTGTACTGAGACCTCTAGGAAGCTGCTGACTCAGTCTAGGTCCCTCATTCCTCAGAAATTCCCCAAATTTCTGCATCTTGCTCTGGCTTCTGCCAGTTCTGTTCAATCCTTGCTTCCTCAATGGCTAGGGCAGGCAAAGGTCTGTCCGACTCATCTATGAAACTATTTCCTCACGATGGCGCTGTGGCTCAAGAGGACGCTAAGAGGCCTGTCGGACACCCACCCATCAACTTGGAAAAAAAGATGCCATCAAACTCTCGTCCCTGTGATGCACCTTCAGTTTGTTTCTCCCTGAGCTCAACAAAGTTCCAGACACTTGGAAGGCTGAGCTGGAAGAGTCGCCCGAGCCCAGGAGTTGGAGGCTGCAGTGTCTGTGACCGTCTACTGTGTGCGACAGAGTTAGACTCTGACTAAAAATCAAACCACAAAATAAAATTTTAAAAAACATTGAAAAATGAAAAATGAATAATGTTAGAAAAATCATGAAGAAAGAGGCATTGCGTATGTTTATACTTTTAGAAGTGTGAGTTAGGCTTTACAATTGTGAAACACATTGGGGTTAGCTGTTCATGTGCTAACAGCCTACAGTATAGAAACTGCAATCTTAGGAATACATTTGAGAGAAATCATCCCCTATGTAAAGAAAAGAGATGGACTATAATAGTTATGACATCACAGTTTCAGAGCTACGTTCTCAAAACCATACAAGTGTTCATCCACGAGTTTCAAAAACATTATTTGAGGGTCATCAGAAAATGACCAAATATGA
>NW_006979525.1:0-943 GCF_000164805.1 Carlito syrichta | reverse complement strand
TTGATCCATAACCAATTTGCTAAGCGAGTGTTTGTAATTCCTTTCATGCACACACTGAACAAGAAATAGGGGTTTTAAAAGGGAGATGGAGTGATGTGATTGAGTTTGCTGGCAGATGAGTGATGGGAACATCTGCATATTTGGCTGGATTAAGACATGCAGCACTGCACTCTCTCTCTTCCCCTCTGAAAGCTGACAATTTTGTGAGAAAGACCTGTGTAAAGCAGGCTACCCTCGTTTGCAGACTCTAGCATATTTTCCTGAGAAGGACCATTCCCAGAATCAAGCTATCAGGGGCATTCTGTTATACAGTTGGATTATAAAGTCAGAATATTTGTCATCTTAACAATGGAAATGTAGTGTATTTATTTTATGTGTAAAATTCTGTAGGGTAATTCTTATGCACAGTGAAGTTTGAAAACAGCTAAATTAGTTGTAAAAAAGGAATGAAAAGAATTCAATGTGCAGAAAGTGTATGGATATTTAAACCATTGTTCCCTTAAAGTAACTATCATGGTCCTGAAGGTGAAAAAGGGATGTGTGGTGAATTTGATAGCATCTTTCCTGCCTACATGGTTAACTCCATGTTATCTAGCATTTATAGCCAATTAACTCAATAAAAGCTAAAGACTTTGGATTTTGTTTAGTAAAAGAGGGAAGAGCCCTAATGCAGTTTGACTAGTATTAAACTGCAACCCTTGTACTCCAGTGGAAGCCAAATAGCATCACTGCAACTCCTTGCAACCCAAGAAGCACATCTTTGCACAGAGTCAACTCTCTTGCCAATACAAAGGGCCACTAATCACCCCAGACATTCCTTATCTAAATCCAATAATGATATTGTACCTATTAACTTATTAGATTTTTACCCTAAACCTGAACTAAATTGAGTCTGTGAGAAAACAATAAATAATTAAATTCCACACATTTTAAAACATGTTTT
>NW_006979524.1:0-4095 GCF_000164805.1 Carlito syrichta | reverse complement strand
ACTTATAAGGCAAGTAGTATCAGACGACACTAAGAAGGCAGTAGTAATATAAGACACTAATATGGCAAGTAGTATCAAACGGCATTAATAAGGCAATTAGTATCAGACGACAATAGTAAGGCAAGTAGTATCAGAAAACACTAAAAAGAAAAATAGTATCAGACAATACTAAAAAGGCAAGTGGTATAAGATGACTATAAAATGGCAAGTAGTATAAGTCGACACTAACAATGAAAGTAGTATCAGATGACAGTAAAAAGGCATGTAGTATCAAATGACACTAATAAGGCAAGTAGTATCAGAAGACAATAATAAGGCAAGTAGTATCAGACGACATTAATAATGCAAGTAGTATCAGACGACACTAATAAGGCATTTAGTATGAGACGACACTAATAAGGCAAATAGTATCAGGCGACACTAAGAGGTAAGTTGTATCAGGTGACACTAATAAGGCATGAAGTATCATAAGACAATAATAGGGCGTGAAGTATCATAAGACTCTATTAAGGTAAGTACTACCATAAGACATTAATAAGGCAAGTAGTATCAGACGACACTAATAAGGCAAGTAGTATCAGAAGACACTAATAAGGCAAGTAGTATCATAAGACAATAATAAGGTGAGTAGTGTCATAAGATAGTAATAAGTTAAATAGTATCATAAGTCACTAATAAGGCAAGTAGTATCAGACGACACTAAGAAGGCAAGTAGTATCATTAGACTCTAATAAGGCGAGTAGTATAATAAGATACTAATAAGGTAAGTAGTATCATATGGCACTAATAAGGCAAGTGTATCATAAGACAATAATAAGGTGAGTAGTGTCATAAGATAGTAATAAGTTAAGTAGTATCATAAGTCACTAATAAGGCAAGTAGTATCAGACGACACTAAGAAGGCAAGTAGTATCAGACGATACTAGGAAGTCAAGTAGTATCAGACGACAGTAAGAAGGCAAGTAGTATCATTAGACTCTAATAAGGCGAGTAGTATAATAAGATACTAATAAGGTAAGTAGTATCATATGACACTAATAAGGCAAGTTGTATCAGAAGACACTAATAAAGCAAGTAGTATCAGACGACACTAATAAGACAAGTAGTATACTAAGACACTCATAAGGCAAGTGGTATCAGACGACACTAATAAGGCAAGTAGTATCATAAAACACTAATAAGCCATGTAGTACCATAAGACACTATTAAAGTAAATACTATCCGAAGACACTAATAAGGCAAGTAGTGTCAGAAGACAGTAATAAGGCAAGCAGTATCATAAGACACTAATTAGGCAACTAGTATCATAAGATACTATGAAGGCAAGTAGTATCATAAGACACTAATAAGGCAAGTATTATCAGACAACACTAATAAGGCAAGTAGTAACAGATGACACAAATAATTCAAGTAGGATCAGACGACACTAATAAGGCAAGTAGTATCAGACGACACTAATAAGAAAAGCAGTATCAGATGACACTAAAAAGGCAAATAGTATCCTAAGACACTAATAAGGCAAGTATTATCATAAGTCACTAATAAGGCAAGTAGTGTCCTAAGAAACAAATAAGACAAATAGTATCATACGCCACTAATAAGGCAAGTCCTATCATAAGACACTAATAAGGCAAGTAGTATCTTAAGACACTAATAATGCAAGTAGTATCATAAGACACTATTAAGGCAATTAGTATTATATGAAACTAATAATGCAAGTAGTATCATAAGAAACTAAGAAGATATGTAGTATCCAAATACACTAATGAGACTAGTAGTATCATAAAATACTAATAATGTTAATAGTATCATTAGACTCTAATAAGACAAGTAGTATCATTAGACATTAATAAGTCAAGTAGTATCATAAGACACTATTAAGGCAAGTAATATCATAAGCCACTAATAAGGCGAGGAACATTATAAGACACTAATAAGCAAGTAGTATCAGAAGACACTAATAAAGCTAGTAGTATCAGACGACACTAATAAGGCAAGCAATATCAGACGACACTAATAAGGCAAGTAGTATTATATGACACTAATAAGTCAAGTAGTATCAGATGACACAAAAAAGGCAAGTAGTATCAGACGACACTGGTAAGGAAAGTAGTATCAGACGACACTAAGAAGGCAAGTAGTATCAGCCGACACTAATAAGGCAAGGAGTATCAGACGACACTAAGAAGGCAAGGAGTATCTCACGACACTAATACACAAATAGTATCAGACGACACTACTAAGGCAACTATATCAGACGACACTAATAAGGCAAGTAATATTAGAAGACAATAATAAGGCAAGTAGTATCAGATAACACTAATAAGGCAAGTAGTATCAGACGACAATAATAATGCAAATAGTATCTTAAGACACTAATAAGCACATAGTATCATAAGACACTAATAAGGCAAGTAGTATCCGACGATAGTAATAATCCAAGTAGTATAATAAGACACTAATTAGGCAAGTAGTATCACACGACATTAATAAGGCAAGAAGTATCAGACGACATTCATAAGGCAACTAGTATCTCACGAAATTCATAAGGGAACTAGTATCAGATGACACTATTAAGGCGAGTAGTATCATAAGACATCAAGAAGGCATGTAGTATCATAAAACACTAATAATGCAACTAGTATCAGAAGACACTAATAAGGAAAGGAGTATCAGGAGACAATAATGAGGCAATTAGTATCAGACGACACAAATAAGGAAAGTAGAATCATAAGACACTAATAAAGCAAGTAGTATCAGACGACAGCAATAATTCAAATAGAATCGTAATACACTAATTAGTCAAATAGTACCATAAGACACTACTAAGGTAAGGAGTATCATAATACACTAATAAGACAAGTAGTATCATAAGACACTAATAAGGCAAGTAGTATCAGATGATTCTAATAAGGAATGTAGTATCATAAGACACAAATAAGGCAACCACAATTATAAGTCACTGATAATGAAAGTGGTTTCAGACGTTACTAATAAGGCAAGTAGTATCATAAGACAATAATAAGGCAAGAAGTAGCATAAGACCCTATTAAAATAAATAGTAATATAAAACACCAATAAGGCAAGAAGTGTCATAAGACATTATTAAGGCAAATAGTATTATAATACATTAATAAGGCAAGTAGTACCAAAAGACATTACTAAGGCAAGTAGTATCATAAGAGATTAATAAGGCAAGGGGTATCATAAGACACCAATAATGATAGTAGCATCATAAGACTCTAATAAGGCAAGTAGTATCATAAAACGATAATACGCAAGTATTATCAGATGACTCTAATAAGAAAAGCAGTACCAGATTAAAGTAATAAGGCCAGTAGTAGCAGACGACACAATTTATGCAAGGAGAATCTCATGACGCAAATGCGGCAAATAGTATCAGACGACACTAATAAGGCACGTCATATCAGACGACAATAATAAGGCAGGTAGTACCAGACGACACTAATAAGGCAAGTAGTATCAAACGACACTAATAAAGCAAGTAGTATAAGACGACACTAATAAGGTAAGTAGTATCAGACGACACTAATAAGGCAAGCAGTATCAGACGACACTAATAAGGCAAGTAGTATCAGATGACACTAACAAGGCAAGTAGTATTAGACGACACTAATAAGGCAAGTTGTATCAGACGACACTAATAAGGGAAGCAGTATCAGACGACACTAATAAGGCAAGTACTATCAGACGACACTTAAAAGGAAGGTAATATCATACGACTGTAATAAGGCAAGTAGTATCAGACTACACTAATAAGAAATGTAGTGTCATAAGAAACTTATAAAGCAAGTAGTATAAGACTACACTAATAAGGGAAGTAGTATCAGACTACACTAATAAGGCAAGTAGTATCAGACGACACTCATACCCCAAGTAGTATCATTAGACACTAATAAAGTAAGTAGTATCATTAGAGACTAAAAAGGCAAGTAGTATTAAAAGACATTAATACGGCAAATAGTATCAGATGACACTAATAAAGCAAGTATTATCCTAAGACACTAACCAGGTAAGTAGGATCATACGACACTAATAAGGAAAGTACTATCATAAGACACTAATAATCCAAGT
>NW_006979523.1:0-6789 GCF_000164805.1 Carlito syrichta | reverse complement strand
GGCAGGGGTGGCCGTCCCTCGAGTCTGAAGACTGGAGGCTGCACCAGCGATGGCGGGCTCCAGTAGGCTCCGGCCCCCCCCCGCACACTGGGAGTTGGGGTTCTACTTTGGGACCACGTGGGCGCTGTCACCCGGTCAGCCCCGACAGTTTGTGCGGGCGGAGCCCAGGCTGCAGCTTTCCCGTGAACCCGCCTGCTCGGCGGGGCATGGTCCCCCAAACCTCCGCCCCCCTCTTTCCGGTCTCTGGGGATCTTTCTGGGCCGCGTCTCTTGTTCTCTCGGTCTCGGCGTGTGTCTGGCCCCTGTCACGTCCCCTTTATTCTGTCCTGCTTTTCCGTGTCTCCGTCTCTCTCCCTGTGCGGGACTCGCCCCCCCAGGCTTTGCGTGCTGTCCTGAGAGCGTGCGTGGGGTGTGTGTGTCCGGGCGCGGGGTGAGGGAGTGGCTGTGGGGTCGGCGATTCGCCGGCGGCAGAGCAGTGGGGGTGGCGTCTGCCTTCGGAGGGTGGTCTCCGCCTCTCCCGCGGGATCAGGCCGCGCGCTCGGCGGCGGCGGCCAGGGGCCCGGGCCTTCCCAAGGCCGCAGTTTTCCTTCCGGTGGGCGCCCCCGTGAGGGAGGGGAGGCTTGCGGGCCAGGACGGCAGGAGAGACCCGGAGCCCGGTGCCGTTGCCAAGGCGGTGGGGGCACGCGGGCGCCTGGCAGGAGCGCGCAGGAGACCGGCTGGGGCTGCGTGCGGGGTGTGGAAGAGCAGCGCCGAGGGGAGTCGAGGGTCGCGGCGCTGCGTCGTGAGCCCTGGAGTGCCGGCCACACCCTGCGGTCCCCTGCTGGGGCGCCATCCGGGCTCTTGACGTTTCCCGAAGGCCCCGGGCGTCAGCTGGGGATGGGAGACTGGATCGCTGGGACGCGGCGAAGTGGGCCGAGACCCCTTGCGTCCCAGGGCAGTCGCCTCGGCCCGGGCTGGCCCGGGCTCCCCTGAGCACCCGGGCTGTCGGGGATCTGCGGCCGCGTCGGGCCGCTTCCACGGATCGCAGGCTCAGGGGGACGTGGGGCTCAGGAGGCCACTGGGGCCGCAGGTGGGCGGCAAGGTCCAGGACGCCTGTCTCGCGAGGGCCCTGCGTTCAGGCATCAGGCAGGCCTGAGCTGCAGGGAGCCCAGCAGGCTCTTGAGGGAGCGCACGGGGCCACCACCACCACGGCCTTCTCGGGACGCAGACGCCGGGTCCGCCAGGGACTTCGAAGGTGAGCAGGGTCTCTCGAGTCTGCGCTTCGGTGGGAGACCGCCTTGGCAGGACCGCCCTCCGCCAGCTCCTCCCCGGCTTCTGGACTCTCGCTTTGCCGCTTCTTTTGGCGCCTCCCTGAAGAGGGACACCCGCGACTCCCCCTACGGTCGCGGGTGTCCCCAGCCAGCACCCGGAGGGCAGGGGCGCCGCATCACCGTAACCAGGAGGCGCCCGCGTCCGTGGGCGGGAGGTCCCCGGGGACTCGCGGGATGCCCAGCGAGGCGGCAATGCCCAGCCGCGGTTTTGCTTTCCGGCCCGCCCTCCCCGCCCCCGCCCGCCCTCCCCGCCCCCGCCCGCCCTTGGGACCCAAGTCTCCGGATTCGGGCAGCGGCCATGGGGTCTCCCAAGCCGTCTGAAGCCCCAAAGCGGCGCTGCCTTTGGCGCCCCCGTGCGGGTGATGGGCGCTCGTGCCGGGGGGGGGGCTAGCTCACAGGTAGCGCGACCACCGGGGTGGGTGCTGGGACCGCAGGGGGCGCCGCAGGCGTGAGCTCCTGAGGGAGCGCGTCTTTCGCTGTGCGCACGCGCGGTCTCTGACGTGGCGGTGCGCGCGCACACAACGGCTTTCCTCGGGTCCCTGGGTCTGAGGTGGGCGGCCGCCGAGTCTCCCTGTCGGGCCTCGGGTTCGGAAAGGACTGGCCGGCTGTTGTGGGCTGACTGCAACGGCCCAAGGCGGGGCCGCTGCGGTGCTTCTGAAGCCGGCGTCCCCGCCATGGATAAGCTGCTCCGCTTCGTGAGGCCGACGGACCTGCACGGTCGCCGGCGGAGCTTCTCCGACGGCACCGAGAGCGTCTACTCCCAGCGCGCCTACCGCTTGCGGAAGGGAGACTTGACGCGGCTGCACAGAGCCGCCTTCGCGGGGGACGTGCGCGGACTGCAGCGCGTCCTCCTGGCGGGGAAGTACACGCTGAACTCGCGGGACAGTCAGTGCAGGTGAGGGCCAGGGCGGCCGCCGGGCGGGGCTGGAGGGGCCGGCGCGGACGCCCTCCCGGGACTCGTGCTCGCGCCGGGGCCCGGGCTCCCTTCCGCTTGGTCTCCGGCGCCCGGGACGGAGACCTCGGTGGGGGCGAGGCCCTGGCCGCTCCTTGGGCCGAAAGCAGACACACGGTCTGGCTGGATTCCGTCTCCGGCTGGCTCCCCTTCTAGAGCTCTGCATTGGCAGTTTTCTTAAAAGAGGGAAGGAACGAACTAGCTGAAGTACAGACTCTGTTTTATATTTAGCGAGAGAAACAATTCCCATAATATGTCAACTTCTGGGCTAAAGAGTCTTCAGATAAAATCCAATGTCCATTTTAGATTGATGTGCCCGTTTTTGGATAAAGGTTGAAATAAAACGGGGGTTTTGCAGAAAAAGAAGTAAAAAAGTATCATCTTATTATGTATGCATTTTATTATACAATGGGGTTTATTATATATGGGTGTATTACATATATACAAAGAATTAAAATAATCATTTTAGCTCGTGTCCTTATGAGAGTTAAAAAAACAAATACAAGTGATTCTTATTACTGCAAAATTATGGCTTTCCTCCACAAACATTTTCTTTAAATATACTGAGCACCCCACTTGTATTTATCATTTTAAAAATCCAGTTATTCATCAACGTAACACGAATACTGTTATGTAGCAGATATACTCTACTGTCTCTTATGTTTAACCACATTTAAAATCGTACTATTAGGATTTAATTGCAGTGAGAAGTTTTTCTCCCTTTTAAACAAAAATATTTCTGAAGGAAGAAAATGATAAAAGATATAGTTTGCCCTTTTGAAAATATATGACACTCTTAATATTAACCATTGGAAATATCTGATTCATATTCTACGAGTCTAAAATTTGAATGAGCCATATGTCTTTTTGTTTGAATTCTGAATTTCTTTTGAATTAAAGTTTCTTGAAAATCACAGTTCGAATTGGTGGTCATAATTTCCACCCTCTTTCCCCATAATACTTTGAATAATTAAAATTTATTTGAATGCCACTCGTATGACTAGAAAGTTATAGTCCTGATGCCTACCTCTGCCATATTTCATGGAAGGTCAGGCACCATGGTTTGTGTGATGCCCCATTGTTTTACATATCAATAAGAGAATTTTAAAATGCTGCCAATTATAGTAATAAATCATGAATTACAGGTGATATTCTGATGTTGGAGACATTAAGATGGGAGGAAAGTTAGCATCTTGGAATTACTGAAATACAATGTTATCTCTCATCTTTAAGTCATACCACAAAGCAAGCATAGCTGTGTAATTTTATTTCATTACAATGTTGTTTTTGTTAAGTAAAAGTAATAATTATAGTATCTTATAATTATTGAGCTGCTATTTGTGGTAGGAACTGCTCTAAATATGTTGCATAGATTCTCATAAGCATCCCAGCGGTGTGTTATGAGATAGCTACTATTTTCATCCCCATTTTGGTGATGAGAAAAATGAGGCACAGAAAGGCTAAATGAGAATATGAAATGACAGAGTTTCAAGTGGGATTCAGGCCAACGTTGAGCTGACTCCAAAGGCCAGGCTCTTTCCAATCCAGCAGACTGCTTTTTTTCATGTATGTGGTATGTAATAAGATCTGATAAATATTGTGCTTTCTTCACAAGAAAAGTCGATTATTTGTTTTGAAGGCAGAGAAGTAACATGCTATTCATTACATTGCATGAATTTTTTACAATTGCATGAATTGCATGAAGCAATTGCATGAATTTTTGTATGTTTTGAGATAGTGCATTTCAGTTTTCTAAAAAGTCCTCTCCTCTCACTTTCACAGGACTGTTCTGCATGTGGCCAGTGCCTGTGGCCGTCGAGAAGTGGTCATTTTCCTGATAGAAGAGAAAAAATGCCAGCTTAATGTCTGTGACAGTGACTACAAAACACCTCTGATAGCAGTAAGTACCGGCTCACTATTTTAGCATGAGATGGAGGTGGCTTCAATAGATAGAATAAAAATGAACTTCTCTCATTTAAATATCACTAGGTAGAATCGGTGAGATGTCTATTTTGAATTCATGGAGTTCATGATTTATGTCTTGGTCTAATACTCACAGGCTGTCCAATGCCAGGAAGAGGAATGTGCAACTATTCTGCTAGAATGTGGTGCCGATCCAAACCCTGTGGATATCCATGGCAACACTGCTCTGCACTATGCTGTCTATCATCAGAATATCTCAATGGCTGAAAAACTGCTGTCAGGCAATGCAGATATTGAAGTGGCAAACAAGGTAATGCATCGACCTGCCCTATTCCCAAAATATTTGAAATGCATTGGTATTCACATTGACATATGTAAGGGTCAGATTTTCATATTTGAAAGCTGAAGCATCCCTGAATGAAAATATTTTAAAATAAGTTAATTGTGTAAGATTTTACTTTAACTATTAATCCATCTGCTCTGGAAATAATCTTTATATTAAAAACTCAAACTAAACTAAAGCTTTTTACAATAAATGGAAACCTTGCTGCTCTTGACAAGCTCCTTAAAAAGTAACATATATGGAAATGATTTATCTCTCAGTGGCAAGGCTTTCGAGGGAAGCGTGGAAAGGGGAACAGAGAACAATCTGAAATATGCAGTAGATAATTGAGGGAAGTGACCGAGAAAAGAAGTTTTGTTTTGTTTTGTTTGTCATTCAGTTTATATGCTTAGACAAGCTACCCTTCAGTTTAGGGGAAAATAATTCTCAGTCTGGTAAAGAGGGTCAGCAAGTTTTAGACTTGCCTAGAGATCTGCTTTACAGTGACTTGGGCAGTAAATAGGTGGGGATAAAATAGGAAGCATTTCAGAAGAGGGAAGAGTCAATGATTAGCTTCTTATCCTATGCTGGCATAAACAGCCACTTAAATACGAGTCCAGACTCTGCTCTTGAATCTATAAAGTCTTGATGGGAAAGTGGATGGTAAGAAGCTTATAAAATAGCAAACCATGTTGCATTTTGCACTTACTACTTGCTGTTCTACTCCTACCCAAGAAAAGTGGCGTTGGCAGCAAATGACTCTATTACTCGCTTCTCTTTTTGCCCACCTCCCCAATAATAAAGGGACTTGGCTTCGTGGAGGAGAGATGAGACATGGAAGTGACTGTCTACTGAACTAGTTCTCAGCTAAAATTGTGCATTGCAGTGACCCGAGGGATTTTCTTTTTTTAATCTACAAGTCTAGGCTCTTCCATGAAGATGTTCATTTAATAAAAGTAGCAGGCCCTAGATATGTATAGTGTATTTTAAAATACTTCCTCAAAGCTGGGAATGATGGAGAGTGCCTGTAAGCCCAGGTACATGAGAGGCTGAGGTAGGAGAATCTCTTGAGCCCAGGAGTTTGAGTCCAGCCTGGCATCATAGTGAGACCCTTTCTCTAACAACAACAACAGTAGCAGCAACAGATTTCCTCAAGATTCTGACACAATCTGGGTTAAGAATGACTGAATAGTAATATGTAAATTTCCATATATAAAAAATGTCAAAAATCCCTAGATGAGATGGAAACTGGTAGCTGTTACTTCCTTCAAACCTCTGCATCCCAAAAGTAGCCTGACTTGTATCTCTCTTTCTGTTTCTATGGTGGAGAGTGCAAAGAAATGTTTTTGGCAATATCTATCACCTTATGGAATAACACCTTCTTCCTTTCAATCATCAATATTCACTTTCATTCAGGGGGCCTTTAGAAGTTTACTTATGGGTAATCTTTCAATAAGTAGGAACTGACCCTTTCAGAATATTCTATCATTTTATCATTTTCAGGAGATTTGGTCAATAAGTGTTTATTATAAGCAGGGACTTTTTCTAAGTTGATACTGTGTTATATACTCTCTTCAGTATGTCAAGAAGATGGCAGTTTAAGACACTGAAAATCATTTAGTAACCCAAAGAAAGTAATTCTTTTGATAATTTAGTTTCAGCATGGGAGGTTTGAAGGAAGTAGCAGCTACCAATTTCCATCTCATCTAGGGATTTTTGACACTTTTGATATATGGGAATTTACATATTCATATTCAGTCACTCTTAACCTGGATTATATCAGAATCTTGAGGAAATCTGTTGCTGCTACCGTTGTGTTTGTTGTTAGAGAAAGGGTCTCACTATGATGCCAGGCTGGACTTAAACTCCTGGTCTGAAGAGATTCTCCTACCTCAGCCTCTCAGGTGCCTGGGCTTACAGGCACTCTCCATCGTTCCCAGCTTTGAGGAAGTATTTTAAAATATACTATACATATCTAGGGCCTACTACTTTTTTTTTTTTTTCATTAATCAGTATTTTTTATTATGGTTTTGTGGGGTACAGTTAAGGGTTAGGTGTACAATGACGTTTCATTCAGGCACCCTGTAGATAAGAAGTGCTTTCCCATCCCCTGACAGATATTTGCTACTGTTAATCCCATCCCCCTCCCCCCCATAGTTTCCCAGTACCATCCGTCATTTTCTCATAGTATTGCATTGGATGTTCAAGGTCCATTATATGAGTGAGAACATGTGATATTCGGATTTTTGTTTTTGTGAGAGGTCACTCAGTATTATAGACTCT
>NW_006979522.1:0-3358 GCF_000164805.1 Carlito syrichta | reverse complement strand
TGTAACCCAGGGCCTCCATGGGCAGCAGTGACTGGGAGCAAGGCAGTGCCAGTGGGGAGGGAGCACAGAACTATACAGGCTGGGAGCTGAGGGCCTCTGCAACTGGAGGCAACTGGGAGCAGGGCAGTGCTGGTGGGAAGGAACCCTGGAGCTCTGTGGACTGGGAGCCAAGAGCCTCCATGGGAAGTGGTGGCTGGGATAGTGTTGGGTGTTAGAGCCAGGAAGGGAGGCCAGAGCTCCATGGACTGGGACCTGAGGGCCTCCATTGGTGGTGGTGGCTTGGTGATGGGCAAAGTGAAGGGAGCCTGGAGCCTGGAGCTCCACAATGCTGGGAGCTTAGGACTGCGTGGGGTGGGGCCTTGGTAGTGGCCATGGTAGACAAGCAGTGCATGGAACCGAGGGCCCCTGGGCCTTGACCTGTGCAGCTGGCAAGGGGGAAAGCATGAGTTTTTATGGAAACTCACCTTCACAGGGAATCTCACATTCCCACCTGTGTCATCATCATATTATCAGCAGTCTGAGGAACAGTAACATTTGTAAAGCAACAACAAAGTAAACTAAAAAAAATATATTGACTCTAACACTATTATAGGAGAGGACTTGCATACCTCACTAGCAGCCCTACATAGATCATCAAGACAAAAAGTCAAAATGCAGTTTAGAGCCTAAACTTGACACTAGACCATATGTACTGAATATATACCTACAGATTATTCCACACAACAGCCACGGAATATACAGTCTACTCATCACCACATGGAATATATTCAAAGGTTGATTACATCCTTGGCCAAAAACGAAACATAAGCAAATCCCATAAGGATGAAATATTGCCATGCACCTTGAAAGACCACAGAAGAATAAAAATAAATAAAAACAAAATAAAATCCTCCCAAAACCCACAAAGACATGAAAACTAAACAGCATGATGCTGAACATCTACTGGGTAAACACTGAGCTCACAGCATAAATTAAAAGATCCTCGGAAACAAATAAAAATGAAGAAACATCTTACCACTCCATCTGGGTTTCCATGAAAACAGTTATTAGAGGAGACTTTATATCTCAATGAGCACACACAAGAAAATGGAAATCTCTGAAGTTGACAACCTACCAAATGACCTTGGTGACTGAAAATTGAAGACCACCAAAACCCTCACTTTAACAAAAAAATACAAATACTCAAAATAAAAGCCCAAATATGAAACATAGAAGACAAAAGTATCATAGAAAACCTTAACAAAACAAAATGCTGATTCTTCAAAAGAATTAACAAGAATGGTGGACCCCTAGCAAGAATGACCTAGAAAAAGAGATTAAAAAACAAAGAGACACAATCAGAAACAAGGAAGACCAAATAACAACTAACTCCAAAGAAATACAAAAATTTTCAAAGATTACGATGTACACCTATATGGAAACAAGCTTGATAACCTAAATGAAATGGAGGAGTTCCTGACACCATACAACCTCCCTTGGTTGAAAAAAGAATACATAGAGACACTAAATAGACACAAAAAAAACCCAGAAAATAGACTGTGTCATAAGAAAACTCCTCAAAAAATAAAAAGCTCTGAACCAGAAGTCTTTTGAATTCTACAAGATGTATAAGGAGAAACTGATACCAACACTACTGAAAGTATTCTAGGCAATTGAGACAGATGGAATGCTCCCCAAGTAATTTTGTGAAGCTAACATCACATGGATACCCAAACCAGGTAAAGACTCAACACAAAGGAGAATTATAGGCTTTCCCGTATGAACATAGATGCAGAAATCTTCAATATTATTTTAGCTAATCGGATACAAAACGCATCTCAAAAATCATCCCCATGACCAAGGAGGCTTCATTCCTAGGATGCATAACTGGTTCAACATTGCAGGACAATTCATGTAATTAAATACATAAGGAGACATAAAGCCAAGAAAAGCAATATTATATCATTAGATGCAGAAAAACTTTTGATAAAATCCAGCATTGCTTTTTGATAAAAACTCTGAAACACCTGAGTATAGAAGAAACATACCTCAAGACCATAAACACTATCTACAATAAACCCACAACTAGCCTATTGCTAGATGGACAAAAACCAAAAAAATTTCCCCTGAAATCTGGAACAAGATAAGGCTGAACACTCTCACCCCTCTTGTTCAACATTGTGTTGTAAGTCCTAGTTAAAGCAAATGGAGAAGAGAAGGAAACCGGAGGTAACTAAACAGGAAAAAAGAAAGTAATCTTATCCCTCTTCACTGGCAATATAATTCTATACCTTGAAAATGCAAAAGAAACTGTCAATAGCCTTTTTGCACTGATAAAGTACTTTAGCAAAGTTTCAGGGTACAAAATACAAGTGCAAAAGACAGTTGCATCCCATACATCAACAAGCAGGAGGAGAATTCAATAAAAAGCACAACCCAATTCACAATAGCCTTAAAACAATGAAATACTTTGGCATCTTCCTAACCAGAGCAGTGAAAGACCTTTAAAATGACAACTACACAACTCTGTTCAAAGAAGACACAAATGGAAAAATATTCCATGCTCATGGATAGGAAGAATCAACATTTTTAAAATGTCTATCCTACCAAAGGTACTCTACAGATTCAATGCAATACCCATCAAGTTGCCAACATCATTCTTCTTAGACCTGGACATGACAATACAGAAATTCATATGAAAATATAAACAACCACAAATAGCCAAAACAAACGTTAGCAAAAGAAACAAAGCAGGATGTATCACACTTCCAGACTTCAGACTTTACTATAAGGCTACAGTAATCAAAACTGCCTGATATTGGTACAAGAACAGGCATATAGACCAATGCAACAGAATATAGATTCCAGAAGCAAAATCTCAATTTCTCAACTAACTCACTTTTGTCAAAGCCTCCAACTACAACCACTGGGGAGAAAACCTAATTGGTAAGTGGTGCTGGGAAAACTGGCTGATCACATACAAAGGATTGAAACAGCACCCCTACCTATCAACATACACAAAAAATATCTCTAAATGGATCAAAGACTTAAATGTAAAATCTCAAAGCTTAAGAATGTTAGAAAACTCAGGATACACCCTTATGGGAATTGGAACTGGGAATCAATTCCTGATCACAACCCTAAGAAATAGATAGACAAGCAGTACCTCATCAAACTGACAAGCTTATGCAAAGCTATAGAAACCATCAAGAGAGCAGGGAGACAGCCCACAAGAATAGGAAAAAAACATTTGTCACCTGTATATCTGACAGAGGCCTAACATCTAGAACCTACATGAACTCAAATGCTATGAAAAGGCAGAAAAAAAAATATTAATAAGTGGGCAAAAGGCATGCATAAAAATTTCTCAAAAGAAGAT
>NW_006979521.1:0-613 GCF_000164805.1 Carlito syrichta | reverse complement strand
TAGTTAACATTGTTGCATGTGCGTTTGCTGACCTAACTAGTCGGACTACTAGTTGGGCGACAAGTTAGCTGACCTAACTAGTCAGCTGACAAAGTTAGCTGTGCTAACTTGTTGGCTGACAACTTGGTCGACTATTTGGACAACTGTTTAGTTCACTTTACTACCTGGATGGCTAGCTGGTGGACTGGTTACCTAACTTAACTAGTCGACCAGCGCTTAAGCCAACATGTGACCTGACTTAACTAGTCGGTGGGCAAGAGAGACGACAAGTCAGGTGGCTTAACAAGTCAGGAAGCGAGTGAGTCGACTGGTAAGCTGACTAAACTAACCTGCTGGTGAGTGAGCTGACTGGTCAGCTGACTAAACTAACCTGCCGGTGAGTGAGCTGACTGGTCAGCTGACTTTAATTGGCTGGCAAGTGAGCTGACTGGTTAGAAGACTTACCTAGTTGGCCGGTGATTGAGCAGACCGGTGAGAAGAATTAACTATTTGGTTTTCAAGTGAGTCAATGTGTGAGATGCCTTAACTAGTTGGCCAGCATTAGAGCCATTGGTGAGCAGACTTAAGTAGTCTGCTGGCGAGGAAGCAGACTAGTTAGGTGTCCTGTTGGTCT
>NW_006979520.1:0-723 GCF_000164805.1 Carlito syrichta | reverse complement strand
TAATGACATATCAAAAAGCCAGTAAGAAACAGATCTTCATTTTTCTACAACTCACTCAAAATAGCTTTCCTTTTTCTACACTAACTAAAAATCCTACTGGAAACCAGAATTGCTACTAAAAAGGTAAGAAAAAAAGAATTATCATTCATGTAAGCCAGTCACAAAAAAAAAAAAATATTCTGTGAATCTACATATATCAGGTACTTAATGTAACCAAAAATCATACAGGCAGAAAACAGAAAATGGTGATTGCTAGGGACTAGGAGGGGGAAATGGGGAATTAGTGCTTAATGGGTACAGATTTTCATGTCTCCAAGATGAAATTGTTCTGGAGATGGATGGTGGTGGTTACACAAGGTATGAATATACTTAATATAACTGTATACTTAAAAATGGTCAAGACAGCTGGGTTCAGTGGCTCAGCCTATAATCCCGCACCTTTGGGAGGCTGAGGTGAGTGGATTGTCTGAGCCCGGGGGTTCGAGACCTGCCTGGGCAGCAAGACTTCATGTCTACAATAAATCAAAAAATCAGCCAGACGTGGTAGCGCATGCCTGTAATTCCGGCTACTTGAAAGGCTAGGGCGGAAGGATTGCCGGAGCCCAGCAGGTCGAGGCTGTGGTGGCCGAAAGCGGCCACTACACTCCAGTCTGGGCAACAGAGTGAAACTCCAACTCAAAAAAAAAAAAAAAAAGGTCAAGACAATGAATTCCGTTAGTATTT
>NW_006979519.1:0-699 GCF_000164805.1 Carlito syrichta | reverse complement strand
TCTGGGCATCTGTCTTTTTGTATAAGGGGTTTGAAAGACACATTGACAGGGAAAATCAGGGCATCTTGCTGAGAACGAAAAAAATATCCGGTTCTAGGAGTTCTCATTATTCGAAATCTCCAGGGCCTGTTGATAAGGTTTAATCTGCAATCTGGGCTTCTGGGTCCCTACATTTTTCAGAGCTACTTGATCTGTTGATACGCTAAATCTGTCAGTACAGAGCCAGAGGATCATTCTGGTCCTCTAGTTAGGTGTAATCAAAGATCTGGCCCTACAAATCCTTTTTGGTCCTAGGAACATCTATGACAATAATCATGTTCGCCAGAATCAAAAGGCATATTGGTACAAAATCCCTCGATTCAGGTGACCTGAAACTACAGAAAATTCTTTTTGTCAGACAGGTTGGAATTGGGATGTTGGGTTTGGAGGATTCCACATTTTGGGGAGGTCTGGTGAAGGGGAATCAGGAATCTTGGATTCCAGTTCCCAAAAAACATGGGAGTCTTTCTCTTGATATTCAAACAACTGGAATTCTTGGTCACCAGGAACTGTCTCAACATCCTGCAGAGTGAAGCGGGATGCTGGGTAATGAGAATCGCTATATCCCGGAAACTACTTGTTATATTTCTACAGTAGTATAAGGAATCTTGGTTATCTGAGTCCTCTAACCCAAAAACTACATGCCGTCTTGCTCAGAGG
>NW_006979518.1:0-430 GCF_000164805.1 Carlito syrichta | reverse complement strand
GGATCAGCAGGAGGATCGTCTCAGCCCCAGAGTTCAACACCAAGCAGGAAGACCAGGATGTCAATCAAATGGAGAGTCTGTGATAGCAGCAGTTTGGGAGGCCAAGGTAGAGAGGAAGGACTGAGTTGGGCAGTTTGAGAGCAGAAAGGGCTACCAAGTGAGGAAACAAAAGAGAGAGAGAGGAAAAGAAAAAGAAAGAAAGAAAGAAAGAAAGAAAGAAAGAAGGAAAGAAAGAAAGAAAGAAAGAAAGAAGGAAAGAAAGAAAGAAAGAAGGAAGGAAGGAAAATCTAAGTCAACAAAGAAATCCATTCTCCTGCGATTCTTCTGCCCTCAGTCCTTCCCCCTTCCACCCCCCCATATGAGGGTTCTCCTAGCCCAGAACCTTTCACCCCCAACCCCCTCAATGGCTGCCCCCACTGCATTGCTTGGT
>NW_006979517.1:0-678 GCF_000164805.1 Carlito syrichta | reverse complement strand
TGGTAGGTAGCTAGCTAGTTAAAGTCAGTTAGATAGCTACCTGGTTAGCTAGTGATGTCAGCTAGTTAAGTCAGTTGGCTAGTCAACTGACTGACGGGTTAAGTCAGCTAGTTTAGTCATCTGTCTAGCCAGCTGGCTAGGTAGGTAGCTAGCTAGACAAGTCATCTTACTAGCCAGCAGGATAGTTGTTCAACTCAGGTAGTTAAGTCAGCTGGCTAGACTGCTGGCTACGTAGATAGGTAGCAAGTTAAGTGAGGTGGCTAGATAGCTTCCTAGCTTAAGTCAGTTAGGTAAGTCAGTTGGCTAGCGTGCTCACTAGGTAGGTAGCCAGCTAGTTAAGTCAGCTGACTAGCAAGCAGACTAGCTGTTTAAGTCAGCTAGTGATGTCAGCTGGCAACCAGCTGGCTAGCAAGTTAAGTCAGCTAGTTAAGTCAGGTTTCAAACAGCTGGCTAGCTAGTTATTTTAGATAGTTAAGTCAGCTGGCTAGCTAGGAAGCTAGCTATATTCGTCAGCTAGTTATGATAGCTAGGTAGCTAGTAAAGCCAGCTTCTTAAGTCAGCTACCTAGCTAGATAGCTAACTAGATAGCTAGCTAGTTAAGCCAGCTGGAAAAAACAGCTGGACAGCTATGTAGCTAACTGACTAAGTCAGCTAGTTAAGTTAGCTTGCTAGCTAGTT
>NW_006979516.1:0-1157 GCF_000164805.1 Carlito syrichta | reverse complement strand
AAACACTGTCCCCTCTGAAATAAAAGAGAAACGGAAGGGGAAGGATTGTAGGTTTCACCATAAGACCCAGAGTTACATGCAAATATGACAAGAAGATTCCTTTTGTCCTGGAATCTGGCCTTAGTTGTTCTGAGGAACCTAACGGACGTGGAGTGCCCGATACCGGTTTGCAACTTTCAAGAGGACCAGAATGTTGCTAGAGTCCTGAAATGACCGATTCGTAATATCCACATGCTAAATTGCTCTGAAACATTGGGGGGCTTGAATCCCTGTTTCTTGTTTGTCCCCTAGCAGACAACCTGGGAATTTTTTGGATTGAGGACTCGTACAACAAAGATTCTTTATTCTTCCTTAGTTAGAGGTCGTATAGTGTCCTGTATAGAGGACTCTCTTTCCCTAGATTTCTGTTTCAAAACCCTGATCCTTGTTTAGCCCTTAGTAAGTCGCCATGTAGATTTTTTGATAGAGGAACCGTGTAAAACAGATTTCTTCTTTTTTCTTAGCAAGAGGCCATGTAGTTTCCTGTATATGAGGACTGCTATTACCCACATTAACGCCTCAAATCGCTGATTCTTCTTTAGCTGTCAGCAAATTGCCCTGTAGATTTTCACAACTGAGAACTCGTATAACCCAGATTCCTTTTTTAAGCAACAGGTGTGCAGTTGCCTCTATAAGAGTACTCCCTTTCCCAGATACATGCATTGAAAATCTGATGCTTGTTTAGACCTTAGGAAGACGCCATGTAGTTTTTTGGTGATTGAGAACACGTCACCCAGATTCCTTAATCTTTCTTAGGAAAAGCCCGTGCACTTGCCTGTATATGGGGATTTCATTTCCTTAGATTATGTTTAAAAAACGCAAATTCGTGTTAAGCCCTTATCAAGACACCCTGAAATTTTTGGGAATTGAGGACACATGTAAACCAGATTCCTTATTCTTCCTTAAAATTAGACAGTGCAGTTTCCTGTATATGAGGACTCCCATTATCCAGAATCCTACTCTCAAAACCTGATTTGTGGTTATCTCTTAGCAAGATGCTCTGTAGTTTTTTGGGTTGGAGGACTCGTGTAACCAAAATTCCTTATTCTTCCATAGCAATAGTTCATGTAGTGTACTGTATATGAGGACTCCCATTACTGAAATTCCTGCTTCATTCT
>NW_006979515.1:0-802 GCF_000164805.1 Carlito syrichta | reverse complement strand
GAGAACGTAGCTAAGAAACTATGATGACTTTACTAATATAGTCCATGTCTGTTAATACATGGGGGAATGACGTCTTTCAAAATTATTCATAAGATTGCAGATTCTATATGTAGGATGTTAGGACAAGAACAGCTATCGCCAAAGTGTTTCACAATTATAAAGACTAACTCACACATCTAACAGTATATACATACGCAAGGCCTCTTTCTTCATGATTTTTCCAACATTATTCATTTTTCATTTTTCAAGGGTTTTTTTTTCTTTATCTTGGGGTTTGATTGTTAGAGTCAGAGTCTAACTCTGTCGCACAGAGTAGACGGTCACAGACACTGCAGCCTCCAACTACTGGGCTCGGGCGATTCTTCCAGATCAGTATTCCAAGTGTCTGGAACTTTGTGGAGCTCAGGAAGAAAAAAAAAACTGAAGGTGGATCACAGGGAGGAGAGTTTGATGGCCCTTTTTTTTGAAGTTGCTGGGCGGGTGTCAGACAGGCCTGTGAGCGTCCCCTTGAGCCACAGCGCCATCGTGAGGACATAGTTTCATGGACGAGTCGGAAAGATCTTTGCAATGCCCTAGCCCTTGAGGAAGCAAGGATTGAACAAAACTGGCAGAAGTCAGAGCAAGATACAGAAATTTGGGGAATTTCTGAGGAATGAGGGACCAAGGCTGAGTCAGCAGCTTCCAAGAGGTCTCAGCACAGGCAGGAGGGGGACAGGGTTTCAGTTTCCTCAGAGTTTGAGTAGTTCTAGAGCATCCCATTTGCAGTCTAGAGCACGCCTTGAGGCATTTATCATAGAAACAG
>NW_006979514.1:4110-5308 GCF_000164805.1 Carlito syrichta | reverse complement strand
GTGATAGGGTGGGCTCTTCAGAGGGAAAAACCTGCTTTCCTGCCAGAAAACTGTGTAAGTAATCCTCACATGTTAGTCATGATTCTAAAGTTATAACTTACCAGAAAAGAAAACTTAACACGGGGGATTCACAAAGACATCATATTCGAGACCTTAAAGCCCAGTCTCATTAAAATTTAAAGAATGAAAATGCTGCAAGTTATGCCCTTAGATCACTGTGTCACAAAGCTTAAGCTACAATCTTAAGAGAGCCATAAATACCAAAATATTTGTAAATTAAGCAATAGGTACCTGTTTGGGTGGCATTCCTAGGGTACACCTTTTTGTTTAGCCTGAGCCCCTTCATGCTATACCACTTAGAGTGAAGTGGGTCTGTTAAGGGTTCCTGGATGGGAAATCCTCTCCAAACCTCTCTGTGGTATAAATCTATAAGCCAAGAATAATAAGAGAGCCATACAATTGCAAAAGAATTTAAATTAAGCACTTCAGTGACTTATTGGGTGTCATTCATATGGTACTCTCTGGTCATAGAGACATTCCCTGTTCAAAATGACATTCTCTCAGGGGAAACCCAATTTTCCTTCTGAATAGAAACCTAAATCATCTGACATACACTAAAGCCAGTGCTTCTTTGTCTCAGCCAGTGAGAAATTTCAGTTTGGCTCAGTGGTTCAGCCTTTAATCCTGTGCCTTTGGGAGTCTGAGGTGAGTGGATTGCCTGAGTCTGCGAATTTGTGACCCACCTGAGGAACTTGGCGAGACCTCATCTCTAACATAAATCCAAAATTAACAGGGTGTGGTAGCGCGCACCTGTAATTTTAACTACTTGGAAGGCTGAGGGGGATGGATCACCAGAGCCCAGCAGGTTGAGGTTGGTGTGGCCGGGAGCAGCCACTGCACTCCAGTCTCTGTGACAGAGTGAGACTACAACTCAAAAAAAAAAACAAAAAGTATTTTCAGGGTACGTACCACTTTCATCCACAGTGGGTGGCATCTGCAATTATGTAACAGAAGAGAGTGTAAAGATTAGATTATACTGTGAAATACACAACTATCTTTGATTGATGACTTCAAAAACCATTGGTTGAGTCCAAGTTAAAAGTCCTTTAAATTAGAAGAGATAAAACTTTTGAAAAAGATAGCCATTTTCTACACAATTTCCCTTTACCAGAGATTTCAATGAAAATTTACAATTCCT
>NW_006979514.1:0-3617 GCF_000164805.1 Carlito syrichta | reverse complement strand
ATTCAGACAATTACATTTCTCCTCATGAAAATGAAAGGTGGTCTTACCTGGGCAGAAAGCCCTTCTGATTTGAAGGTGTTTTCCTGCACATTCTTCAGGCAGGCTAGGAGAATACAGAAAAAATATCAGTACCCAGATAATTGGTGATTTTGAATCAATTAGGGTGCTTTGACTGAGATAGTAGCCAGTCAGTAATTTGATGTCTCATCTAAGTAGCCAGTCAGTAATTTCATGGCTCATCCTGGTGAAAGGTTTGGAATGAGTGTTGATGGTCCTTTATCCAAATGTACCAGAAAGGTGCCAAAAATAACGGAAATCAGGCTATTAACCTAGTCCTGCATTGAGTTTGTATTTTCATTCTTACCATTTTAATCTGGCAGGGTTTGAGCATTTGGGGCCTTATGGAGATAATATTATAAAACACACCAAAATACGTCACATATTCTTACATTCTATGGCCAGCTGCTTTGAAAATTCACCTCAGAGTGGATAGAGGTTAGCCACATTGAACTACGTGATATCTTGCAATACTTAGGTTTTGTGAATGGACCAGAAACATCTGGGCATATATGTGCTTTTCATCAAGTGACCATGCCATTCTGTGAGAAAATGAACCTATCACACTCCACGATAACAAAATCATGGAACCGAATCATCAGCATATCTTTGGTAGACTGAATAAAGAACATGTGGGACAGGGCTCAGTGTGTCATCTTGTAATCCCAGCTCTTTGAAGGCCAACGGAATTGAATTGTTGGTGCTTGCAGGTTTGAGAACAGCCCAGGCACGTGGTGAGAGCTCGACTCCAAAATAAATTAGAAATTAGCTGGGCGTGGTAGCGTGTGCCTGTAACCCTGGCTACTTGGAAGGTTGAGGCAGAAGTTTCACCAGAGCCCAGGCGGTTGATGCTGAGATGGTCCTGAGTGTGCCAGTGCACTCCAGCTTGGGGACCGAACAGGACCACAACTCAATAAAAAAAAGCGGTATATATTCTTGATGGAATACTAGACCCTCAATGTAAAAGAAGATCAAAATTATGTCATTTTCAACAATATCTATGCAGCTGGAGAACCTCATTTTAAATGAAATGCTACAGAAACAAAAAACTAAATATGGCATGTTCTCACTCACAAGTGTATCCTAAACACTGGGTACAAGAATGGAGATAAAGGAGACTGGGAACTGATTTAAGCAGAGAGAGAGAAAGAGACATATGAACACAAAACTAACCACTGGATATCATGATCATTTCTGTTATTGGTGGGCTGTTCAGAGGGAAAAAACTTGCCTTCCTGCGAGAAAACTGTGTAAATAATCCTCACATGTACGCCATGATTCTGAAATTATAACATACCCAGAAAAGAAAACTTAACACGGAGGATTCACAAAAACATCATATTGGAGAACTTAAAGCCCAGTCTCATTAAAATTTAAAGAAGGAAAATGCTGCAAGTTATGCCCTTAGATCACTGTGGCACAAAGCTTAAGCTACATTCTTAAGAGACCCATAAATACCAAAATATTTGTAAATTAAGCAATAGGTATCTGTTTGGGTGGCATTCCTAGGGAACACCTTTTTGTTTAGCATGAGCCTCTTCATGCTGTACCACTTAGAGTGAAGGGGGTCTGTTAAGGGTTCCTGGATGGGAAATCCTCTCCAAACCTCTCTGTGGTATAAATCTATAAGCCAGAATAATAAGAGAGCCATACAATTGCAAAGGAATTTAAATTAAGCACTTCAGTGACACATTGGGTGTCATTCATATGGTACTCTCTGGTCACAAATGTGTCCTTACAAAATGACTTTCTCTCAGGGGTACCCCAATGTTCCTTCCAAATAGAAACCTAAATCATCTGACATGCACTAAAGCCAGTGCTTCTTTGTCTCAGCCAGTGAGAAATTTCAGTTTGGGCTCGGTGACTCAGCCTGTAATCCTGCGCCTTTCGGAGGCTGAGGTGAGTGGATTGCCTGAGTTCGTAGATTGGCGACCCACCTGAGTAACTTGGCAAGACCTCATCTCTACAATAAACCCAAAATTAGCAGGGCTTGTTAGCACACGCCTGTAATTTCAGCTACTTGGAAGGCTGAGGAGGATGGATCACCAGAGACCAGCAGGTCGAGGTTGGGGAGGCCGGTAGCCGACACTCCAGTCTCAGCGACGGAGTGAGACTGCAACTCAAAAAAAAAAAAAAGAAGAATTTTAAGGGAACGTACCACTTTCCTCCGCAGTGGGTGGCCTCTGCAATTATGTAAAAGAAGAGAGTGTAAAGATTAGATTATACTGTGAACTGCACAAGTATCTTTCATTGATGATTTAAAAAACCATTGGTTGAATCCAAGTTAAAAGTCCTTAAAATTAGGAAGAGATAAATCTTGTGAAAAAGATAGACTTTTCTACACAATTTCCCTTTACCAGAGATTTAGATGAAAAATTTACAATTCATAATTCATGGATAAAATAGATGCTAAAGCAAATGCCTGCACATTAAAAATTATAGTGAATGCTATCATTTAAAAATGTCTAACTGTGTCAAATATGTTTCAGTAAGAAAGGGTCGCTCAGTACCATGGCACTAAGATATTATATGTGTCATTCATAATATACTTTATTGAATATTTATATCCAACTTTGATTGATAAGGAACGAATTCAGACAAATTACATTTCTCCTCATGAAAATGAAAGGTGACCTTACCAGGGCAGAAAGAAATGATGATATGTAGGTGTCTTCCTCCACATCCTTCATGCAGGCTAGTAGAATACAGAAAAAAAAATCAGTACACAGACAATTGGTGATATTGAATCAATTACAGTGCTTTGATTGAGATAGTGGTCAGTCAGTAATGTGATGGCTCATGTAACTAGCAAGTCAGTAATTTGATGACTCATCATGGTGAAAAGGTTGGCAATAAATGTTGAGGCCCCTTTATCCAGATGTCCCAGAAAGCTGTCAAAAATAACAGAAATCAGGCTATTTAACCTAGGACTGCATTCAGTTTGTATTTTCATTCTTACCATTTTAATCTGGCAGGTTTGAGCATTTGGGACCTTATGGAGATAATATTATAAAATACAACAAAATACGTCACCTATTCTAACTTTCTATGGCCAGCTGCTTTGAAAATTCACCTCAGAATGGATAGAGGTTAGACATATTGAACTACATGATATCTCGTAATACTTAGGTTTTGTGAATGGACCAGAAACATTTGGGCATATATGTGCTTTTCATCAAGTGACCATGCCATTCTGTGAGAAAATGAACCTATCACACTTCACAATAACAAAATCATGGAACTGAACCCCCAGCATATGTTTGGTAGACTGAATAAAGAACATGTGGGACAGGGCTCAGTGTGTCATCCTATAATCCCAGCACTTTGGAAGGCCAAGGGAGTTGGATTGCCTGCGCTTGCAGGTCTGAGATCAGCCCAGGCACCTGGTGAGAGCTCAACTCCAAAATAAATTAGAAATTAGCTGAGCGTGGTAGCGTATGCTTGTAGCACTGGCTAATTGGAAGGCTGAGGCAGAAGTGTCACCGGAGCCCAGGCAGTTGATGCTGAGATGGACCTGAGTGTGCCTGTGCACTCCAGCTTGGGGACCGAATGGGACCACA
>NW_006979513.1:0-891 GCF_000164805.1 Carlito syrichta | reverse complement strand
CTCAGGAGGCCAAGACGGGAATATGTCCGAAGCCAGGAGTTCCAGACCAGGCTGGATACCATAGCAAGCCCACACCTCGACCCCAAGCAAAACCCAGAAAACCATGGTTGTGGGCAGACCGCGGCAGGAGGATCACCTCTGGCCCAGTGTTCAAGATCAAGCAGGAGACCAGAATAACCATCAAATGGAAAACCTGTGATCGCAGAAGTTTGGGAGGTCCAGGACGAGAGGAAGGCCTGAGTTGGGTGGTTTGAGTGCATCCTAGGCAGCCTAATGAGGAAAGAAAAAGAAGGAAAGGAAGAAAGAAAGAAAAAAAGAAAGAAAGAAAGAAAGAAAGAAAGAAAGAAAGAAAGAAAAAAGAAAAAGGAAGGAAAGAAAGAAAGAAAGAAAGAAAGAAAGAAAGAAAGAAAGAAAAAAGAAAGGAAGGAAGGAAGGAAAGAAAGAAAGACAGAAAGAAAGATAGAAAAAAGAAAGGAAGGAAGGAAGGAGAAAGGACGGAAGGAAAGAAAGAAGGAAAGAAAGAAAGAAAGAAAGAAAGAAAGAAAGAAAGAAAGAAAGAAAGAAAGAAAGAAAGAAAGAAAGAAAGAAATCCATTCTTCTGCAAACCTTCTACCCTCAGTTTTTACCCCCCGTTCCCCCACATGGCAAGGTCCCTCAAGCTCTGCACCTTCCATCCCCAAACACCCCAATGGCTGCCCCCCAATTTTTCTGTGGGAGTTCCCAAGGTTCCCTGCCCGGGTTCTTGCCCGCTCACCTCTCAAAGGTGTGAAATGTGCCCCAGGCAAGCTGACCCTCTGACTCTGCAATGATGACCTCACCCAAGATCAGCCAGGGGCAGATTTCTCACCCAGGACATTTCTTTCCTCCCATTCCCATTTTTAGAGGCTCTAA
>NW_006979512.1:0-880 GCF_000164805.1 Carlito syrichta | reverse complement strand
TTTCATCTGTTATTGTTCTTTTTATTAATGATGGTCAGTCTTACAGGGGTATGTGGTATTTCAAAGTGGTTTCATTTGCATTTCTTTGATGATTTGTGAGTCTGAGAAATTTTCATGTGTCTGCTGTCTGCCCGTATCTCTTCCTATGAAAAGTGTCCAATCACGTATTTTGCACACTTTTCAAAGGGAATGTTTGTCTGATTTTACTGAGTGTCTTAGCTTCTTGTAGATCCTTGATGTTATGCCTTTTTGCAAATATACAGGTGGAGAATTGTATTCCCCATTCTGTTGGCTGTATCCCTGCTCTTCTGTTGGTTTATTTTGTTTGGCAGAACTATATTAATTTGATGAGATTCCACTTGTCTAAATTACTCTTAAGGCATTGGTATTTAGGGCTCTGAAAGGGAGTTAATTTCCATTTCCAGTTTCTCTAATGGTGTCTCCTTTGTTTTCTAAGATTATTACAATTTGATGTTTTACTTTTAGGTCTTTGATCCATTTAGAATTAATGTGTATAGTGATAGATAGTGGTCCTGTTTCAATTTTGTGCATGTTGTCAGCCTTTTCCCAGCACCATTTACTGAATATGTTCTCCATTACCCAGTGGCTTTGGAGGTTTTTTCAAAGATGAGTTGGTTGACAATTTGAGGGTTTCATTCTCTCTCCAGATCCATTGACCTATGGACCTATTCTTGCACCAATAGCAGGCTGTGTTGATTATTGTAAACATATAGTAAAGTTTGAACCTGGAACTGTGAAATCTCCTGCTTTGTTTTTTTTTTTATCAGATTCTGTTGGCTATTCATGATTGTTTATGGTTTCACATGAATTCTTTCTTTTTTTTAGTTGGATTCTCACTCTGTCGCCCAGACTGAAGAGC
>NW_006979511.1:0-842 GCF_000164805.1 Carlito syrichta | reverse complement strand
GTATAATTAACAGCTAAGTCATTATGTAAACTTATAGATTATAGTATAGTGCTAAGTGATAATATTAATCGTTAAAAATATTAGGAGTCAGTGAACTTTTTGAACCTAGAGTTAACTTAGAAAAGTTTTTTGTATTAATCAGGGTATAGAACAAAGAGTATAATATGAATGATTCATTGAACATTATGGAAAACACTTTGAACGATTTGTATTGAAATTGTGCACCTGTGACCTTAATGTAAGCATGACAGGCATCATGGAATTCTAATTGTTTGCTTGGAAATTGCAGATCTCATGGTGGTCTTGTGATGCATGGTTTGTGAAGCACGGAAATTGCACGCCCCCAGTAAGTGATTATCACACTGCTGGAGGGTATAGAAAATGGTATATAAGTTGGAAGGAGTCCAAATAAAATTTGGCTTCAGTCCTGATCAGACTGTTCCCAGAAGAACTGCCTCCGAGTGGTCTCTTCTCACCGTCCAGATTCTCTGGTGAGGGTCCTAACCCACCCTTGGTCAGTGCTGGTCACCGACAGATTTGGCGCCCAAACCCAGGGACCTGACTCCAGTAATTGTATATATATATATGTTCCCCATTTGTTCATTCATCTCGTTTCTGGACGGACCTTGCCTTAGGGTGCTGCAGCCCCCCGATAGGCAAGCAGAGTGGTTGTATAGTGTCGCTGACGGACTGCACGACTCGTTATCACTGTAAAAAGAGCGATTGAGTTTTTGTAGAGATATTGCTGTATATTGTGTGTATTGTGTGTTATTACAGTTATGGGGAACTGCGGCTCCAAGGAAAGGAGAGCCTATATTCCTATTATGTGTAAATCTTTGAAG
>NW_006979510.1:0-573 GCF_000164805.1 Carlito syrichta | reverse complement strand
CTTGTTTCCTCATCCTTGTTTTATATTTATACCTAAGTATGTTATTATCGTGGGGTTTGTAACTGGTCTTTATATATTTTTATTTCAGTGTTCATATTTGTGGGTACACTGAAATCCAAACGATCTTGTATACTAACCTTAAATGCTGAAATTTTGCTGAACTAACTTATGGTTTTTGTTGTTCTGAAATTCCAAGGAAGTTGGAATGGAGACAGTCATGTTCTTTGTAGAAAGGAACAAATGTATAGGAACAAAACATTACATCTTTCACCATTTACTATACTGGCAGCTGTAGTTTATCTATTCTTTGGCTTAAAGATATGGGGACAATTCAGGGTTAGGTACACAAGTGATCATCATACAGGTGAAGTTTGGGCCTCCCATTGGTTCTCATTTCACCTGGTTTGAGATGAAGTACCTTTATAAATGTTATGTGCCCTCCTCTCCCCTAGCAGTAATCCACTACTGTCAATGTCTTTCATGTAGTATTATGATAAATGCTCAGGATCCACTTATGAGCGAGAACATGTGGTACTCAGTTCTTTGTGTGATAGATCACTGAGTATGATAGAT
>NW_006979509.1:0-709 GCF_000164805.1 Carlito syrichta | reverse complement strand
CCAAGACGTGTGTGAGCTCATGGAACAGATGACCCTGAGCTAGGGTGGCTGTGAGGCACAGAGCGATCAAGGCGGTCAGGCATTAGCATGGCCATCCCAGGTTCTGGTTGCCCTGTCAGACACTTCTGCACAGGGGGATGGCCCCTTCCTCCCTGATCACTCCAACATCCCCTGCCGATGAGGACCTTTCCCTGATGCATGTGGAGGGGTCTTTTTTGTCACTGGTGTCTCTATCAGGCAGGCTGGGGCACCTTGGCATGATCATGGCTCCCAGGGCCTTGATGTGCATAGTTCAGATGGTCCTCCCTCCTCAGCACTCAAGCAACTGGGACTCCGGGGGCCACCATGCCTGACTTGATTTTGGGGAACCTCTCAATGAGATGAGGTCTGGCCACATCGCCCGGGCTGGTCTCCAATCCCTGGTCTCAGACAGACTCCCACCTTGGCCTCCAAGGGCGCTGGGCTGACAGTTATGTGCCACGGTGCCTGACCTGGACTCACACGTCCTGTCAGTGGGGGTGACACAAGGGAATGCCTCAGGATGGAAACCACCGCATCACTTGTAGCTTGGACCACAGGCGCCACCACTTGTGACTCCATTGCTTGTGTTCTTGGGCGTGATGGAGTCTCACTACGTGTCCCAGGCTGGTCTCGAACTCCAGTGCTCCAGTGGTGCCCCACCTCAGCCTCCCAAAGCCACATCCTGATT
>NW_006979508.1:1927-2888 GCF_000164805.1 Carlito syrichta | reverse complement strand
ATCCCATTGTTCAGTATCTACTGAAAATAACAGAAATAATTCTACCAAAATGACACTTGCGTTTATTTGTCTATCATGGCACTATAAACAATAAAAAAGTCATGGAAGCAACCTAAGTTTCTGAGTTGAATAATGAATACAAAGCAGCTATAAAATTAATGTAATCTAGCTTGGTGTGGTGGCACACACCTGTAGTTCCAGCTACTTGAAAGGCTGAGGCAGAAGGATCACCTGAGTCCAGCAGTTCGTTTCAACAGTGGCCTGGAGCATGCCACTGCAGTCCAGTCTGAGTGACAGAGTGAGACTCCAACTCAAAAAAAAAGAATGAATGTAATCTGTCATTTTTCCACAACATAGGTGCAGCTGAAGCTCAATAGCCTAGGTGAATAAACTCAGAAAAAATAAGATAACATCATATATTTTCATTCAAAAATTAGAGCAAACATATGGCTACACAGACATAAAGATGAAAATAGCAGACACTGGGGACTTCAAAATGGGAAAGATAGACAGGGATAAAAGGGATTAAAATATACCAAATAGTACCATGCTTAAAATTTGAATGATGTGTTCAATATTAGACTGAACCTAGGATTATGCTAGTATACGTGTAACAAACCTGCACAGGTACCCATTAAATTAAAAATGTTAAAATACACTAAAATAAATGGAACGAAAATAGTAACATTAGAGATTGTGAGTATCGCAACACAGCCCATACTTAGAGTAACTAGAAACCGTATTTTTCCAATTGCTATCAATATCACCAAACACTCCCAGGACACTCCCGTCTGCTCCTGGTCCTGCCCTTTCCTCAGAAATCTCAGCCCAGAGAATCGCTATATAGCATGGGACATGCAAATAAGATCCTCCCTATGCTGATGAAACCACGCCATTCCTGACCTGCACCTTTGGGAGAGTATCCCCAGCCCTAGGATTACTAGGTGTTCTCATTCAGGAA
>NW_006979508.1:0-757 GCF_000164805.1 Carlito syrichta | reverse complement strand
AAGGAAAAAGTGGGCAAACAGCTTCCATAACAGAGTTGAACAGAGAGACATGAATGAAGATCCAGCACTCAGGCAGGGCAAAAAGTTTCTTCTTGAAACTTACTTTTTAACAATAATTATGCATAACACAGGCCACTGCAGAACCCACTGCTTCTTCTTACCTCTGAAACTGACCCTGGGAGAGACCAATATTCAGAAAGAGGGAAAGACACCAGGCAAAGCAGCAGGCATTACCTCAGAACTTGTTCCCTGAGGAAGACACCATCTCCAATCTGGAAAGTAAGTAAAATAAATAAAAATAATCCCCTAGAAATATCAGATAAATAAGACAAATATGGATCTTTCTTTTTTAAAATTTTATTTTGTTTAAAGGGTGGGGTTCAATTCAGGATTAGATATACAGGTTGTCATTGTACAGATAAAGTTTGGGGCTACCTTTGGTGCCCACTTTGCCTGATGTAAGTTCAGATTATTAATGCAGTGCCTCTGCTCCCTCTCTTCTGGCAGTTTCTGGCTGCTGCCAATCCCAATCTTATAGTATTAAGGTAAAGATTTAGGGTCCACTTATGGGTGAAAACGTGGTATTCAGGTATTTGTTTCTGAGATAGATCACTGAGGACCACAGACTCTAAACATATTCAAGATGCTGTCAAGTTCATAATTTTGTTCTTCTTTATGGCTGCATATTATTCCATCCTGTATATGTATCATATTTTTTAATCCAGTCCAGTTTCAACGGGAGACACCATTGGTTTGA
>NW_006979507.1:0-727 GCF_000164805.1 Carlito syrichta | reverse complement strand
TAGGTATCAGTTAAGTCGATTTGGTCCAAAGTCACATTGAGGTTCCGGATCTCCTAGCTGATTTTTGTCCTGATGATCTGTCTAGGTTTGTGAGTGGGGTATTAAAGTCCCCAGTTATGACAGTGGTAGAGTCAATATCTTTCTTTAGTTTTCCAAGAAGTTGCTTTATGAAAGTTGTTGGTGCACCTATGTTGGGTGCATATATGTTTAGGATAGACATTTCTTGTTGATGGATTGAGCCTTTTATCATTATGTAGTGGCCTTCTGTATCTTTTTTGATTTTTAATAGCTTGAAGGGTATTTTGTCTGAAATTAAGATCGCTACTCCTCCTTTCTTTTGTATTCCGTTCACCTGAAAGTTTGTTTCCCATCCTCTTACTTTGAGTCTGAGGGTGTCCTTTCTAGTGAGGTGAGTCTCTTGAAGGCAATAGATTGTTGCCTGATGATATTTTATCTATTTTGCCATTCTATGTCTTTTCTGTGGTGCATTTAGTCCATTCACATTTAGGCTAATAATTGAAATGCAAGACTTGATCCCTGTCATAAGGTTCTTACAGAGTTGATCCTGTTTATTTGTCGTCTTTCTTTGGGTTTTGGAGTTGGTTCATGTGTGTTTTTAATCTTTCGCCCGTACTCTTGTGAAGAATGCTGTTGTTCTTTTGTCTTCTCTTCTGTCCTCAGTACTTTCTTAAGTGTTTCTGTAGAGGTGGTCTGGTGGTAGCGTAGG
>NW_006979506.1:0-764 GCF_000164805.1 Carlito syrichta | reverse complement strand
CCTAACGTAATTCATTATACCTCTCCTTTCTGCTGTTTGAAATGGTTACATGTAAAAGAAAAATTCTTATCTGTATTTGATTAATTTCTAGTCTGTATTCCGTTGCATGTACTGCCATTGCTATATTTGTATTGTATTGCCTTTTTTTTAAAGAAAAATACTTTAAAATGTATCATGCTATAAAATAGAATTTTTTCCTTTAGTACACACATCTATGAATTGTAGTACAGTGTGTTCATATCAACTGCTTTAAATAGTGTAGCTTTATCACCTACTCTGTTAGTAGAAATTATTCCTTTCCTAAAAATGTTTCTTGACTCTCTTTCCATATGATTATTTTAGAATAATTTTGTCAAATTCTAAAAGATTCTTGATGTTATTTTTTCAGTCTCTTCATTTTGGGAGTACTGATGTCTTTGCAGTCTCGAAGTATGTTCTTCTATTTATTCAACTCTTCTCATGTCTATTCCTTGAGTTAAATGTTTTGTTTGTTTGTTTACTGTGGTACTGTATTTTTTTTAGTGTATACTGAAGAATTTCATCTAGTTTCTTGTTATTGTGAACAGGAAATCCTCTTCCAGTATTTTTTTTATCTACATATTTACATGGAGAAAAGGTATTGATTTTTGAATAGCCATTTCATAAGCAACAAATTTGTGGGTGGTTTGTTGTTTCCAATAGTTTTGGGTATCTTGATTTTTTTTTTTTTTTTTTGAGAGATGCAGAATGTTTTGTACTTTACTAATTTGTGCCATCATCTTTGT
>NW_006979505.1:0-890 GCF_000164805.1 Carlito syrichta | reverse complement strand
GGGTTTGACACCAGCCCGGGACATGGGGTGAGACCTCATCTCAGCCATCAAAATAAATCTAAGCCAGGCTCGGTAGCTCAGCCTGTAATCCTGTGCCTTTGGGAGGCTGAGGTGAGTGGGTTGCCTGAGCCTGCGGGTTCGAGACCCATCTGTTCAGGGGAGACCTCATCTCTACAATAAATCAAAAAATTACCCAGGCGTGGTAGCACACGCCTGTAGTTCCAGCTACTTGTAAGGCTGAGGTGGAAGGATCCCTGGAGCCCAGCAGGTCGAGGCTGTGGTGGCTGGGAGTGGCCACTGCACTCCAGTCTGGGCAATAGTGAGACTCCAACTCAAAAATTAATAAAAATAAATAAATAAATCCAAAGTTTAGCTAGGCATAGTGAAGCAGGCCTGTGGCTCCAGTCAATGGGGGGGGCCGAGACATGAGGATTGCTTGAGTCTGGCATGAGGTCTGCAGTGGCTGTGAGCATGGCCCTGCACTCCAGCCTGGGCAGCACAGCAGGATTCTGACTCCAAATAATAAAAATCACCACCACCAACACCCCTGAGACCCAGCACAAGGACTCACCATCAGGGATGGGAGAGGGAAAAGAACCTTCTGGCCTGTCATTTGCAGTTGGTTTCAAAGATTGTCAACTGGCACGACCCTGCTGCACCTTTGGCCAAGCGCCCCAGAAGGCCTGCCTCCACCCTCCACGCTCATGCCCTACAGAAAAGACATGTGTGAGCTCATGGAACAGAGGGCCCAGAAGTAGGGCTGCCATCAAGCACAGAGATATGAAGGCAGACTGGCAACACTGCAGCCTACCCAGTTTCTGGTCACCTGTCACCACCTTCTGGCTGAGTGAGGGCCTCTCACCCTCCCAAACACTGCATCGTCCCCCACC
>NW_006979504.1:0-803 GCF_000164805.1 Carlito syrichta | reverse complement strand
TTTAGTTACCTCCGGTTTCCTTCTCTCTCATTTGCTTAACTAGGACTTACAACCCAATGTTGACAAGAGGGGTGAGAGTGTCAGCTTATCTTGTTCCAGATTTCAGGGGAAATTTTTTTGGTTTTTGTCCATCTAGCAATAGGCTAGTTGTGGGTTTATTGTAGATAGTGTTTATGGTCTTGAGGTATGTTTCTTCTATACTCAGGTGTTTCAGAGTTTTTATCAAAAAGCAATGCTGGATTTTATGAAAAGTTTTTCTGCATCTAATGATATAATATTGTTTTTCTTGACTTTATGTCTCCTTATGTATTTAATTACATGAATTGTCCTGCGATGTTGAACCAGTTATGCATCCTAGGAATGAAGCCTCCTTGGTCATGGGGATGATTTGTGAGATGCGTTTTGTATCTGATTAGCTAAAATAATATTGAAGATTTCTGCATCTATGTTCATACGGGAAAGCCTATAATTCTCCTTTGTGTTGAGTTTTTACCTGGTTTGGGTATCCATGTGATGTTAGCTTCACAAAATTACTTGGGGAGCATCCCATCTCTCTTAATTGCCTAGAATACTTTCAGTAGTGTTGGTATCAGTTTCTCCTTGTACATTTTGTAGAATTCAAAAGACTTCTGGTTCAGAGCTTTTTATTTTTTGAGGAGTTTTCTTATGACACAGTCTATTTTCTGGGTTATTTTTTGCCTATTTAGTGTCTCTATGTATTCTTTTTTCAACCAAGGGAGGTTATTTGGTGTCAGGAACTCCTCCATTTCATTTAGGTTATCAAGCTTGTTTCCATATAGGTG
>NW_006979503.1:0-798 GCF_000164805.1 Carlito syrichta | reverse complement strand
GGGAGGCATCTTTTGGTTGCCAGAGTCTCCAGCGTCCGGGATGGGTTATGGCAGCATAATCGTGGCTCCCAGGTCCTTGATCTATGGGACTCAGGGGGTTCTCCCACCTCAGACCTTGAACAGCTGTGACTCCGAGGGTCACCATGCCTGTTTTGATTTTGGCCACCTCTCATCAAGACAAGGTCTGTCCGTGTTGCCCAGCCTGGTATACGAACCCTGGGCTCAGGCTGCCTCATGCCTCAGCCTCCCAGGGTGTGGCATTGATGGCCGTGAGCCATGAAGCCCTGCCTGGACTCACATGTTCTGTCAGTGTGGGCAATGCAAAGGAATGCCCCAGAACGAAGTCCACCAAATCCCGTGTATCCATGACCACGGGAACTACCATGCACGCCTCATGTGTTTGTGTTCTGGGGAGCGATGAGGTCTTGCTATGAGGCCCAGTCTGGTCTCGAAATCCTGGGCTCGATTACTCCCCCACCTTGGCCTCCCAAAGCCACAACTCAATTTTCTGCTGATGTAACATCTTTCAGGAACTCCAGGCTCATGCCTGAGGCCTCCTTCCCAAAAGATCTTTGTCTGTTCATGATGATCCAAACTCCATACACAAATGGATGCCCTTCTTTTTTGTCCTTTTTTCCTTTTTTTCTTTGAGTGAGAGTCTCACTCTGACGCCCAGGATGGATGGCAGTGACTCACTCCTGGCCATCACAGCCTTGGCAGGCCAGGCTCTGGAGAGCCCTTTCCCAACCTCCGAGAAAAACAGGAACTACAGGCGCACTCCACCATGCCTGGCTCATT
>NW_006979502.1:0-980 GCF_000164805.1 Carlito syrichta | reverse complement strand
CAGAGGGTGACTGGCTTTATAGCTTCTAAAAATGAGATTGGGAGGAAATAAATGTCCCCGGGTGAGAAATCTGCCCCTGGCCGTTCTTGGGTGAGGTCCTCATTGCAGAGTCAGAGGGTCAGTCTGCCTGGGGCACATTTCACACCTTTGAGAGGTGAGCGGGCAGGAACCCGGGTAGGGAACCTTGGGAACTCCCACAGCAAAATTGGGGGGCAGCCATTGGGGTGTTTGGGGATGGAAGGTGCAGAGCTTGAGGGACCTTGCCATGTGGGGGAACGGGGGGTAAAAACTGAGGGTAGAAGGTTTGCAGGAGAATGGATTTCTTTCTTTCTTTCTTTCTTTCTTTCTTTCTTTCTTTCTTTCTTTCTTTCTTTCTTTCTTTCTTTCTTTCTTTCTTTCCTTCCTTCCTTCCTCCTTCCTTCCTTCCTTTCTTCTTTCTTTCTTTCTTTCTTTCTTTCCTTCCTTCCTTCCTTCCTTCCTCCTTCCTTCCTTCCTTTCTTTTTTCTTTCTATCTTTCTTTCTTTCTTTCCTTCCTTCCTTCCTCCTTCCTTCCTTCCTTTCTTTTTTCTTTCTTTCTTTCTTTCCTTCTTTCTTTCTTTCTTTCTTTCTTTCTTTCTTTCTTTCTTTCTTTCTTTCTTTCTTTCTTTCTTTCCTTCTTTCTTCCTTTCCTTCTTTTTCTTTCCTCATTAGGCTGCCTAGGATGCACTCAAACCGCCCAACTCAGGCCTTCCTCTCGTCCTGCACCTCCCAAACTTCCGCAATCACAGGCTTTCCATTTGATGGTTATTCTGGTCTCCTTCTTGATCTTGAACACTGGGCCAGAGGTGATCCTCCTGCCGCGGCCTGCCCACAACCATGGTTTTCTGGGTTTTTCTTGGGGTCCAGGTGTGGGCTTGCTATGGTATCCAGCCTGGTCTGGAACTCCTGGCTTCGGACATATTCCCGTCTTGGCCTCCTGAGTGCCGAGGAGATGGGCATGA
>NW_006979501.1:0-772 GCF_000164805.1 Carlito syrichta | reverse complement strand
CAGCCAGCCCAGGTACCAGTCATTCTGTGTACCACTTGGGCAGGGGAACAGCCCATTCCTGTCCCGATCACTCCATCGTCCCTCTACCACAAAGGCCTTTCCCTGGATATCCGTGGACACTTGTTGTGATGCAGGTGGGAGGCACCTTATTTGTCATCGGACTCTGTCAGCAGGGTTGGGGCACAGCAGCAGGATCCTAGCTCCCAGAACCTCGACCAGGGGGACTCAGCAGTCCTCCCACATTGGCCCCTGAGCAGCTGGGACTCTGGCGACCACCATACCTGACTAGACACTCACAAAGACGAGGTCTGGCCACCTTCCCGGGCTGGTCTCTGACACCTAGGATCAGGCAGCCTCCCAGGGCATGGGGCTGATGAACGTAAGCCATGGTGTCTGGCTTGACTCACACATTCTGTTGGCAGGGGAATCAAAACCAATGCCCCAAGACTGAGGCCACTGCATCACATGTAGTTGGGACTGCGGCTACCACCACAGCTGACTCCAGTGTTTGCGTTCCAGGGAGCGAAGAGTTCTTGCTACATGGCCCAGGCTGGGCTAGAACTTCCAGGCTCCAGAGTTCACCCAACTCGGACTCCCAAAGCCACAGCCCGATTGTCTGCCAATTCACCATCTTTCTGGAACTCTAGGCCCAAGGCTGGACCTCTTTCCAAATGATCTCTGTCTGTTCACGATGATCCCAACTCCATACACAAATGGATGCTCTTTTTTTCTTTTTTCTTTGAGTTGTAGTTCAGTCGCCCAGGCTGGAGGG
>NW_006979500.1:0-7882 GCF_000164805.1 Carlito syrichta | reverse complement strand
CTTTAGTGACTCCTGAGAGTAATGAACTTTGGCCTTTCATAAATCTGCAGATTGTGAGGTGAAACTTATGGTGGCAGAATATAAATGGAGTGGAGCATAGGTGAAACAATAATGACATGAGCTTTGTGGAATTTACCAGAAATGGAGCTGGGGGATGTGGCTGCTTTTTTATCTTTACTAAATTTCTAATACTCCTGAACATAGTCTGTGCATCTTCTTAGATTGTTACCTACAGTTAGTTTCTATTCCCTTCTGCCATGTAAGCTTTCTGGAAGAAGTTGTTGGGACTTACGCACAAAAACGCCATACCAGTTGGCTTTATATCCAGCTGCTAGGTAACTCTTTCTTAAGCACTTAGTATTTTTTGGGAGAATAAATTGTATTCTGGGTAATATTTGTAGATTTACACTAAAACATGGTACACACAGATTGAGTTAAATAGCAAATAGTGGTTTGGGGTTAAGTCAAAGAAGAACAATCAAGTTTGAGTGACAGATTGCAGAGGGTAGTGAATATGACAAGGACAGAGTCAAGATTCAGAGTTATTCAAATTGTGGAACCAATGAGATCAAATAGCACTATGACACAAAAGACAAAAGTGCCTTCTGCTGTCATCCTGCTCTCAGCTCTCAACAGTTTTAGATTCTTAATTCTGATCTTTTCCATCTTTGACCACACTTATTGTGTTCTTAGTCCCTATCCTTTGGTTTTCTTTTCTTTAGTTGCCCTTGTTTTCCATCTTACCATTTTTCCCATTCCCTCCTACAATTTTGTATTTTTCATAGGACTTAGCATCATGCTTTGCATAGAGTAGGCAGTCAATGAATATTAATGACCTATAAATACACTTTTGCATTTGGTTAGGAAATCAATTGTATAGGATAGGGGAAACCAACTTTAACAGTTTTTGTGCTTTACTTGATTACTGATTCTAAATTAAGTATGGGCCCAAAGTATAATGTTCTAGCTCTGAAACAAAACGCAAACTTAGCCTATGTTAATAGAAACAGAATATATACCATAATATTGTCTTTGAATTCTGCATTATTCATTTAATAATGGCATATTTTGTTTACTTTAGGCCAATCATTCTCAGAGGCTATTGGCAAATGGGAGCATGATTGGAAAAAGTTTTCTGGGAGAGAAAAGTTCTGGCAGTTATAAGAGGATAGTTGAATGAACTTTAATCAGAAAAGTGAAGAAAAATAAGAAAATTGAAAGGTGCCAGGACAGCTATTCCTAAATACATGAAGAGCTAAACTGGTGTGTGAATTTTGAATTAAATGATTCTTTCTAGCTCCAGAGAGCTAAACTAGTCAATTTACCAGGAGGTAAATTTCTTATTTGTGCTCCAAATAAGAAATATACTAATCCCAAGAGCCTCATGAAAAAGGGACGGATCAGCTTGTGCGTTTAAGCAGAGTGTAGATGACCAAATATTAAGAACATTTAGGATTTCTGCACTGGAACCAGATGGCTTGGGTTTATTGGGATTATTTAGAACTCTTCTTGTTATAGTTCTTCATAACAGCAGCTGCTTTAAACTTCATGTCAAGGGTACTTAGTGTAGTGTGATGGGTAAGAATTGCAATAAGCTTGAAGGAAGACTCTCCTATTATAAATCCATATTCTGCAAATGACTTACCTCTGTGGACTAGGGAAAATTACTTAAATTTTATATGTCTCAATTTCCTTGTTTTAAAAATACAATGATAATAATAATACCTATTTTATTGTATTGTTAAGAAGATTACATTCGTTAATACATGAGAACAGTTAGAGCAGTGGATTAGTCAATGTTAGCTATAATTATGAACTTATCCCAATCCCCACAATAACTCTCCGAAGTAGGTATTATTACTAGATAAAGAAACTGAGGTTCAAAAAATTAAGTAATTTGCTCTGGTGGGTCCAGCCAGTGAAGTATGTTAATAAGAAATCATTTCCAGGGCTATCAGATTAAAATGATCTGTGTTCTTTCTGCTCTGACATTTGACCTCCTGCTGTACCATAAAATGACAAAATGTCTTTGAAATGGCCAGAAATGGTGGAATATAGGTACCAAATTATCTACATTAAGCATTTATTAAGCTCCTGTGCATACATAGCACAATGCGACATGTCTGAAGATGCATCTTTTTTATTGGGACTTTATATCTCTGACTGTCTAAATGCACAGGAGAGCATTTTATCTAAATGGCAATAAAAGAACAGGTGGGTCCAAAAATAATACTGATACATTTTAAGTGACTGTTAACTACAAATCTTGTCTGGTATGGTAACCGCAGAAGAAATTGCTCTCAAAAAGAATGGATTCTGGAGTTACAATCTAGATAGTTGTAATTTACAGGGGACGGCATCATGATAGACTCTTATGGGTGGGACCTAGAAGGCAAGCAAACAACTGATTAAATGTGTGAAAGTACACTCTCAAGTCTTAGGGTTCCTATTGCCAATTTTCTCAGTATTAATGTCTGAAGATAATTATAAGACTGAATAAGAATGAACTTAGACCTTTAGTTTAATCAAAAGCCTTAACAAAACAAGTTAAAGGAACTCTCTGATATTCTTAGCCTTTTAAGATGTGGAACTCTTTCTTGTCTTTCTTAAATTAGGTGTGTTTCATTTGCCTTGAACAGCCTTTAAAATATAAATTACTCTTTTTACTCTTTTTTTCCTTCTAATTTTAAAAGGGTCAACTCCAATCTTAAAATTAGCCTTGCCATTGTCCTTTTTTATATAAAGCTAAGCATATTTACTACTTGTTATCTTTCTCTTAAAAATGTTGAATTCAAGGAAAACAAAATCAGTTGACTGCAGTTGTTTGGGTTTCTTTGTGCTTGAAAATAAGTCGAATGGACTGTGTAAACACGACAATTTGTTATTCACAATAATCTTCCTGGTTTTGACCATTTATAACAAAAATTAATTAATTAAAACTCAGATGTCTATAAATAGTACCGAGTGGGCAAGAATCAAGAATAAGTTACATATTGCAGGATGCCAAAATCTTTGCTCAGAGAATGATGGGAAGGGGATTCTCATAAATCATAAAACTTAATTACAAACCAGAAAGCACTGAATCACTGTTACACAGATGATTTTGCATCCTACATTGAGTGAGAGACAATATTTCATAAATGTCTAAAATCAATTAGATTAGAACAAATCAAATCAACTAACTTTAGCTTAAATTGTCCAATTTATTAATTGGAATCAGTAAGAAATATTTATACTGTATTATCTGAAGTCAGATCTTTATCTTTAAACTTTACATTCTTGAAGGACAAATGGGAAGGAGAAATTTGCCTTCAAACAGTTGCCTATGCTTGCTTGTAACCATTTACTTTAGATGACACTCACTCACTGGAATGACTCTTGGAAATAAAATATAACTTATTTTTTAATTTTCAAAACATTTTTGAGTTGAGGTCTCACTCTGTCATCCCACACTGGAGTGCAGTGTCATGATCGCAGCTCACCACAGCCTCTAACTCCTGGGCTCAAGGAACCTGCCTTCTCAGCACTCCCAAATAGCTGAGTGGTGCATGCCACTATGCCCAGCTGAATTTTTAAAAAAGTTTTGTAGATATGAGGTCTCACTGTGTTTCTCAGGCTATTCTCTAGGCTCAAGCAATCCTCTTGCCTTGACTCAAGCAATCCTCTTGCCTCTAGGCTCAAGCAATCCTCTTGCCTTGGCCTCCCAAAGTACTAGGATCACAGGTGTGTGCCACAAACCCAGCCTGGAAATAAAATATAACTTCTTAATCACTGTTTCCAAAGTGTTCACATTTCTTGACATTTCATCAGCATCTGATATTATGAACCAAAATCCTTCTGGTAACCTCGAAACAATGTTTTTTTCTAGACTGTAGTATTGTAACAATCTTATGTGGTAGGTATTTTTATTCACATATGTGTTTCCACTTACATTTTTAGAAGACAAGGTAGAAAAGTGAGTTACTTGGGATTACATAGCTGTTAAATTGAAGAGCCTGGAGTTTAACACAGGACTGGGTAAATGTAAAACACACACACACACACAGAACACTACATTATGTCCCCAACATGGCGGTTCCAACACACATGAGCTCTTGCTGCTACTATGCTTTTGTTTGCATTTTTGTCTTCTTCTCATCTCCTGGATGTGGCAATTTTATAAGATTACACACTTGATTATTTATTTTTTAACACCATCTCCTTTCTGCATCTCACTTTCAGTTCTTCAATGTAGTAAATCCTACCCAGATAGCTCTCTAAAGCTTAACTTCCACACCCAAGGGGCTAATGTCTGTTTTTCACTTCAACATTTTAAACCATAGTGTAGCTTGCTTCCCTTGTGTTATCTGTATTCTGAATGGTTTTCTTTTTTCATATTGGACTGCCATATTGGAATTACTGGAGCCCGACATAGCACCTGTCTTCCTACATTCCTCTCAAAGCAACACCCATACACATATAGTATAGCAGAATATTAGCCAAAATTGTGAGGATAATAAAAGAGGATTAAGAGGGACAAAGCAAAGGCAAAATGCAAAAATGAGATAGAGACCCTGATTTTTAAAAAAGAGCTTTGGCTATTTCCTCCCACAGGGTCAAAGCAGATTTTCCATTAAGCTAGTGAAGCTTAAGTTTCTGCTCTCCTAACTTGACCAGCCTTCTTTCCAGCTCCTAGGAAGAGCCCTAGCAATTGCTCACCTAGTCATATATTTTTGTAAAACTTGCAATGGCAATAGTGAGACTCCAACTCAAAATGAAAAAAAAAATTTTTCGTACTTTCCCTAAAATTACCTTGTGTTATTAACCTTTACAATTTTTGTCTTTTTCCATTTTTTTTTTTTGAGTTGGAGTCTCTGTCACCCAGACTGGAGTGCAGTGGCCGCTCCCAGCCACTGCAGCCTCAACCTGCTGGGCTCCGGTGATCCTTCCCTCTCAGCCTTCCAAGTAGCTGGAACTACAGGCGTGCGCTACCAAGCCCGGCTGATTTTTGATTTCTTTGTAGAGATGAGGTCTCACCAAGTTGCCCAGGCGGGTCTTGAACTGGCGGGCTCAGGCCATCCACTCACCTTGACCTCCCAAAGCACTGGGATTACAGGCTGAGCCACCGAGCCTGGCCTCAATTTTTAATTGACACATAATAATTGTACATATTTGAGATACAGTGATATTTTGATACATGTATGTAATGTATAACTATCAAATCAGGGTAATTAGCATATCCATCACCTCTAGCATTTATAATTTCTTTGTGTTGGGAACATTTAAAATCCTCTCTTCTAGTTGCTTGAAAATATACAGTAAATTATGGTTAGCTATAGTCACTACTACAGTACTCTAGGAGAGTAGAACTTATTTCCCTTATCTATCTGTACTTTTTATGTTTTAATTAACCTCTCCTTATTCTTCCTCTCTCCACCTTTTCTAGCCTCTAATAACCACTATTCTACACTCAACTTTTTTGGTCTCTCTTTTTTATTCTTTTTTCAATGTTCTTATCACATTCTACTCTCAACTTTTATGAGATCAACATTTTTAGCTTCTGCACTTGAGTGAGAACATGTGTTATCTCTCTGTGCCTGACTTATTTCATTTAGCATAGTGTCCTCCAAGCTCATTCATGTTACTTGATAAGACTTAATTCTTTTTTCTGGATGAATATTCCATTGTGTATATATATCACATTTTCTTCATCCAGTCATTCATTGATGGACACTTACGTTGATTCCATATCTTGGCTATTGTGAATAGTCTGCTATAATAAACATGAAAGTGCAGGTATCTCTTTGTTACTGATTTCCTTTCCTTTGGATAAATATTCAGTAGTGGAATTGCTGGATCATATGGTAGTACTGTTTTTAGTTTTTTTGAGAAACCTCCATACTGTTTTCCATAATGGCTGTGCTAATACACATTCCCACTAACAGTGTATAAGTCTTCTCTTTTCTCCACATCCTTGCCAGCCTTATACTTTTTGTTTCCCATTATAGACATTCTAACTGGAATGAGATATATCTCATTGTGGTCTTTATTTGCTATCTCATTGTGGTCTTTATTTGCATTTCCCTGATGATTGGTTATGTTTAACGTATTTTCATATGCTTGTTGATCATTTGCATGTCTTCTTTTGAGAGCTATCTATTAAAATCATTTGTCCATTTTTAAATTTGAGCATTTGGTTTTTTGCTATTTAGTTGTTTGGGTTTCTTGTATATTCTGGCTATTAATTCCTTGTTGGATGAATCGTTTGTAAAAATGTCCCATTCTGAAGGTTGTCTCTTTACTCTGTTGTTTACTTTGCTGTACAGAAGCTTTTTAATTTGGTATGATCCCATTTGTCAATTTTTGTACCTGTGCTTTTGAGACTTACTTGTAAAATCTTTTCCCAGACCAATCTCCTGAAGCATTTCCGGTAAGTTTTCATCTTTGCTGTTATTAATCTTAAAGCACACTTTTATAGTTTCATACGATGCTTCATGGGAATCAAAGCAGTATTTTATGGAACGGTTTTTATGGTTAAAACACAATGTGGATTACATTCTGGTAAACTAAACAATTACTATGAAATTCACAAATAGACACTTAAAAATTCTGTTGAAAAGGTAAGCATTTATTACCTTATGCAGGATATAATCTATATAGCCTAGATCTCTTAAGTAATCCTTCAAGTCCCTGTGGTATTCACAGGGACTTGAAAATGCAGTGTCTTCTTTCCTAATGAGTGATATTGGCACCAGCAACCAGGAAGCTGCTGTTGGAAACAAGTCAGTGTTCTTAGTTGACAGGAGAAGCAATTATAAGCATATAATTAATTCAACTATAATAAATATATAAAAGTATATTTACATATATAAAATATATCTGTAATATATAATATAATGCAAAATATATAATGTAATATATAGTATAATTGTAATAAAGCATTATAATTGCTTTATTACAGTTATACTGTGCTACTGTGCAGTTAAACTATAATAAGCATTATAATTAATGACTTGCAATAATAGCTCTCACTTGATACTGAGAAGCTTGCCTACTGACACATATACAACAAATTGTAAACCAGTACTTATAGTTTGGATTAGGGCCATTATATAATAATATAAACTGTGAGTTAGGAGTGAGTGACATGGGAGTGAAAGTATCTCTTTGACTCAATGCAGGGGATGTGAAGAGGAGGAGGCAGCAATCTTTTCTCAGATAGACCTTTCCCTTGGCAGAATAGGCATGCGTTGCTCTTCCATGAAGAACTCTGACCCAAAAAAATTGCATTAGTGCATTCAGTTCTTTAGATCTAGACCATGCTATACATTTTACTACTAGTAGTCAGGTTCTAAAAAGAACAGATTCTAGTATCTTTCACAGTAAATATAAGACTATGTATAGCTTTGCAGTTCCCCCACTTAGCTGACTTACAGCATGATCTCAGAAATGTTTTTATGTTTAGTGTATAAAGGGAAGAAAAGAGTCAGTCCCAAGGAATGTTCTCATTATTGAGCTTAAGAAATCACACAGTATTTGCCCCAATTTAAAAGGATCTGCCTAATGTATTTTGCTCCTTTTTTTCTGCCATTAACATTTCGTTTTCTAGCTAAGGATGCTCTGTTATAGCAAGCGTTCCAAGGAATAAACAAACATGGGATTAACTGGTTAAAGCACCAATGAGATGTGGAGGTGAGTCAGGCAGTACCATCTTTAAGAACTAGCCTCAAGAAGGACAAAATGAAGGCCTAAGCTGATAAACAACTAATATGTGAATGTAAGTAATCAATTACAGTGTCAGGAACATATCTCCTCTGAAGATAAAATGTCCCATATAGGTCTGACTCCCTTAGGACTGCCTTCTCCACTGTGCTAAATAAGGAACACACACAGCAAGAAAAAG
>NW_006979499.1:0-790 GCF_000164805.1 Carlito syrichta | reverse complement strand
TTCAGCCAGGGGCTCCTGCAGGTTATTCATTTCCGTTTGAGTAACAGGTTGAGTCCCCCAGGGAAGGGACTACAGAAGGGGAATGGGAAGTGTCACTCTCTGTCTGACAAAAAACTGCCTGACAGTGATGAAGCTGTGGCACCGCAGACAAGCCTGTGCCTGCTTGAGATTCTTCAGGAGAGAAAAACACCTCTATCTTGGTAGAATAGAGGTGCTTTCACGCTGCAGATCTGTGGACAGGGCATGTGCATACACATGGACCCTATGTATTGGATGGAAAAGCATATGTGTTGTATGCAGAGTACACTCTGCATTGCAGGTGTAGCAATTAATGTGCGTACTTGGGCATTTGCTCATCTGGGCATGAGGGCCCATTTGAATATTCATGTACACAGGGAAAGAGACCCCACAAGGGTCGTGAGATGTCCTGAAGGAGAGACGGATAGGCAACGGACGAAGATAATAGACTCAGACACCTGCTTCCTGAACAGATGACAATTTAATGCTAGTTAACACAGAGCTTTTATACCATTCATGAAGGGGCAAGACAAAGAAAATTCTTTCACGTACATATCTTTTAAAAGTTACCATCTAGTGGTCTTAGTAGCAAACAAACCAAGATTCCCATAGGCTTAGTGGCAAACAAACCAAGATTCTCATAGACATAGTAGCAAATAAACCAAGATTCCCATACGCATTTAGACAACAAGTCTTATTCATAAAGCCAACAATGATACTATCAGTCCAATGTCCCAAATTACAGTCCTTGAAATGTCTCAAGAAAGTTTCT
>NW_006979498.1:0-552 GCF_000164805.1 Carlito syrichta | reverse complement strand
ATCCAAACAACTTGAATTCTATGTCACCACGAAATAACTAGGTGTCTTACTGAGAAAGAAGCAGGAATCTAGGTAATGGGCACCCTCATATACAGGAAACTTCATGACTGTTGCGAAGGATGAATAAGGAATCTGGGCTACATGGTTCCTCAATACCACAAATCTACAGTGAATCTTGCTAAAGAAGATCAGGGCGTCGAGCACCCCTCATGTTTTAGAGCTATTTGGTATGTGGATATTACGAATCAATCATTCCTGGACTCCAGCAGCATTCTGGTACTCTTGAGAGTTGTGAACGAGAACCTGGCATTACAAATCCATTTAGATACTCGGAACCTCTGACTCCAGATCCAGGACACAAGTAATTCTCTCGGATTTTTTTTATGTAAGCCCTGACCTCAATGTTTTCTCATACTCCAGAAACTTCAGTGGCTCCGCTGTTCATTATTAGGACTTGAGGTTTAGGTGTTCCATTTTTTTAGGAGGTATTATTGGGAGGGAACCAGGAATGTTAGATTCCACGTACCCTGGCATATTCTTGTCATCTTTCTA
>NW_006979497.1:0-313 GCF_000164805.1 Carlito syrichta | reverse complement strand
TCCCCAGCCAGCACCCGGAGGGCAGGGGCGCCGCATCACCGTAACCAGGAGGCGCCCGCATCCGTGGGCGGGAGGTCCCCGGGGACTCGCGGGATGCCCAGCGAGGCGGCAATGCCCAGCCGCGGTTTTGCTTTCCGGTCCGCCCTCCCCGCCCCCGCCCGCCCTTGGGACCCAAGTCTCCGGATTCGGGGAGCGGCCATGGGGTCTCCCAAGCCGTCTGAAGCCCCAAAGCGGCGCTGCCTTTGGCGCCCCCGTGCGGGTGATGGGCGCTCGTGCGGGGGCGGCTAGCTCACAGGTAGCGCGACCACCGGGG
>NW_006979496.1:0-3588 GCF_000164805.1 Carlito syrichta | reverse complement strand
CGATCTATAATGACAGAGTTAGCATAACCACGGAGCAAGTAGCTCTGAAAAATGTAGGGACCCAGAAGCCCAGATTGCTGATTAAACCTTATCAAGAGGCCCTCTAGATTCCAGTTAATAAGAACTCCTAGAACAGGATTTCCTTTTCGTTGTCAGCAAGGTGCCCTGATTTTCCCTGTCGATGTGGATTCCAAACTCTGTTTACAAAAAGACAGATGCCCAGAAGTTTCCTAGGGACGTGGAATCCATGATTCCTGGTTACCTTTAAAAATACCTACTAAACATTTAGCAACCGCAAAACCCTTGTCCCCTCTCAAAATAAAAAGAGAAACGGAAGATGAAGGATTACAGGGTGCACCTTAAAACCAGAGTTACATCCAAATATGGCAAGATGATTCTTTTTGTCCTGGAATCTGTCTTTAGTTGTTCCAAGGAATCTAACGGACTTGGAGTGCCCGATACCCGTTTACAACTTTCAAGAGGACCAGAATGTTGCTTTGGTCCTGAAATGACTGATTCGTAATATCCGCATGCTAAATTGCTCCAAAACATTTGGGGAGCTCGATGCCCTGTTTCTTGTTTGTCCCATAGAAGACACCCTGGAAGTTTTTGGATTGAGGACTCGTACAGCAAAGGTTCTTTATTCTTCCTTAGTTAGAGACCGTGTACTGTCCAGTAATGAGGACTCTCTTTACCTAGATTCCTGTTTCGAAACCCTGATTCTTGTTTAGCCCTTAGTACGATGCCATGTAGATTTTTTTGATAGAGGAACCGTGTAAAACAGTTTTCTTCTTTTTTCTTAGCAAGAGGCCATGTAGTTTCATGTATATGAGGATTGCTATTACCCACATTCATGCCTCGAATCCCTGATTCTTCTTTAGCCGTCAGCAAGATGCCCTGTATATTTTCAGGACTGAGGACTCTTATAACCCAGATTCCTTACTTGTAGCAACAGCCATGATGTTGCCTGTACATGAGTCCTCCCTTTCCCACATACATGCGTCGAAATTCTGATGCTTGTTTAGACCTTATGAAGACGCCGTGTAGTTTTTTGGGGATTGGGAATACATGTACCCCAGAATCCTTATTTTTTTTGGAAAACTCCGTGCAGTAGCCTGTATATGAGGATTTCATTTCCCTAGATAATGCTTCAACAACCCAAATTCGTGTTTAGTCCTCAGCAAGACACCCCGAAGTTTTTTTTGGGATTGAGGGCACGTGTAAACCAGATTCCTTATTCTTCCTTAGCAACATATAATGCAGTTTCCTCTTTATGGGAAATACCATTATCCAGATTGCTACTTCCAAAACCTGATTGCTGGTTATCTCTTAGCAAGACACTATGTAGATTTTTGCGATGGAGTACTCGTGTAACCAAGATTCCTTATTGTTCCATAGCAACAGGTCGTGTAGTGTTCTGTATATGAGGATACCATTACTGAAATTCCTGCTTCATTCTCAGCAAGATGCCGAGACATTTCCTGGTGACCTAGAATTCCAGTTGCTTGGATATCAAGAGAAAGACTCCCATAAAGTTCTTGTGGAATTGGAACTCAAGATTCCTGGTTCCCTTTACAAAAGACACACTAAAAATATGGCGACATAGAAGACCAGATTGTTGACTAAACCATATTCAAGAGACCTTGTAGATTTACGTGATTGAGAATTCCAAGAACTGAATTCCCTTTCCATTCTCAGCAAGATGCCCTGATTTTTCCTGTCTATGTGGATTCCAAAACTCTGTATACAAAAATGCAGATGCCCAGATGTTTCCTAGGGACGTGGAATCCATGATTCCTGGTTACATTTTAAAATTCGTACTATATATTTGGCAAATGCAAAACCATCCGCGCCTCTCCAAATAAAAGTACAAACTGAAATTTAAGGACTACCAAGTTCATCTTAAGACCAGAGTTACATCCAAATATGGCAAGAAAATACATTTGTTCCGGGAATCTTGACTTAGTTGTCCCTAGGAACCCAAAGTACTTGTACTACCATATACCCGTTTACAAATCTGAAGAGGACCAGAATGTTGCTGGAATTCTCAAATGACTGATTCATAATACCCACAAGCCAAATATATCTTGAAACATGAGGCGAGCTTGAAGCCCTGATTCTTTTTTATCCCGTAACAAAACACCCTGAGAATTTTTCGGACTGGGGACTAGTGTATCACCGATTCTATTTCTTCCTTAGCGAGGGGTCATGCAGTGTACTGTATATGAGGACTCCGTACACCAACAATCCTGTTTGGAAACCCTGATTCTTGTTTAGCCTTTTACAAGATGTCATGTTGATATTGTGATGGAGAACCGTGTAAAACAGGTTTCTTATTTCTCGTTAGCAAGAGATCTTGTAGATTCTGTATATGAGGACTGATATTTCCTATGTAGCAGCCTCTAAACCCTGATTCTTGTAGAGCCCACAGCAGATGGCCTGTTGATTTTTAGGACTGAGGACTGCTATAACCTGATTCTTTTTCTTCCTTGGCAACTGGCCATGAATTTTCCTGTATATTAGGACTTTCGTTATATAGATCCTGCTTCGAAACTCTGATTTTTTTTAGCCTTTTCCAAGATGCCCTGTAGATTTTTGGGATTGAGGACTCGTGTAACCGTGATTCTTTATTGTTTCTTAGCAAGAGGTCAAGTAGTTTCCTGATTATACGTACTCCATTTCCCCAGTTTCATGCTTGAAAACACCATTATTCGTGTTTAGCCCATAGCAAGACAACCTGAAGTTTTTTTGGGATTGTGGACATGAGTAAAGCAGTTTCTTTATTCTTACTTAGCAATAGGCAGTGAAGTTTCCTGTATGTGAGGACTTCGATTACCCAGATTCCGACTTCAAAACCTGATTTGTGGTTACCTCTTAGGAAGACTGCTTGCAGGTTTTGGGTATGAGGCCTCATATAAGGAAGATTCCTTATACTTCCTTAGCAATATGACGCATAGTTTCCTGCTTATTACGACTCGCATTACCCAGCTTCCCGCTTCATTCTGCAGGATGCTGAGAAAGTTCCTGGGTACCGAGAATTCCAGTTGTTTGGATATAAAGAAAAGACGCCTATAATGTTCTCTGGGAAATGGAATCCAAGATTGCTGGTTCCCCTAACAAGTCCTCTCCAAAATGTGGAACTTTCAAAACCCAACATTTCAATTCCGAACTTCCTGCCCAAAAGAATTTTCTGTAGTTTGAGGTCACCTGAATCGAGGGACTTTTTTTACCAATATGCCTTTTGATTCTGGGGAACATGATTATGGTCGTCAATGTTCCTAGGACACAAAAGGATTTCTAGGGCCAGATCATTGATTACAAGTAACAAGAGGACCTGAAAGTTCCTGTGGATCTGTACTGACAGATTTAGTGTATCCATGGAGCAAGTAGCTCTGTATAATGTAGGAACCCAGAAGCCCAGATTGCTGATTAAATCTTATCAAGAGGCCCTGAATATTCCGGTTAATGAAAACTCCTAAAGCTCTATTTCCTTTTCCTTCTCAGCAAGATGCCCTAATTTTCCCTGTCGATGTGGATTCCAAACTCTGTATACAAAAAGACAGATGCCTAGAAATTTCCTAGGGATGT
>NW_006979495.1:0-330 GCF_000164805.1 Carlito syrichta | reverse complement strand
AATCCTGTCACTCTCTGTTTTCTGACTTGACCAGGAAACAAATAAGCCCAGGTCCTTTTCTGTAGCCTGCAAGGCCTTTGGTGTCCTGGGTAGTCCAGCACCCCAACATCACCTTCTTTTATCTTCCCCCCGTGGTCACGTATGAAGGTCTCATGTGTACTGTGTGAAGAAGCCCTTCCTGCTATGTCTGCTCAGCAAGGCCCCCTCTGATGGGATTTCACTGAGCCCTGGTGACCCACACCCTCACCTTCTCCAGGATACTCAACCTGGAGAAGCATCTACACACACACACACATTCCATTTCTTTTCTTCTCTTTTTTTTTTTTTTTT
>NW_006979494.1:0-355 GCF_000164805.1 Carlito syrichta | reverse complement strand
GAACAGAATGGAATGGAGTGGAATGGATAGAAAAGGAATGGAATGAAATGGAGATTAATGGAATGGAATGGAAGTGAATGGAAAGGAAAGGAATGGAATGGTATGGAGAGGAATGGAATGGAATGTCCAGGAATGGAATGGAATGCAATAGAGTGGAATGGAATGAAGTGGAGTGTAATGGAACGGAACGGAATGGAATGGAAAGTTATGGAACGGAATGGTGATGAACGGAATAGGAGTGAAGGGAATGGAATGGATAGGATTGGAGGGAATGGATTGGATTGGAATGGAGAAGAATGCAATGGAATGGAATGACTTAGAAAGGAGAGGAATGGAATGGAATATTAACAAAGGA
>NW_006979493.1:0-364 GCF_000164805.1 Carlito syrichta | reverse complement strand
TCAGAGACTGAACCTCCCCAATAGTGGGTGGCCAGTGACAAGTCCTCTTATATGATAGGTATCACAGTGACTGCTCCTACTCAGTGATGGGTGCACCAGTGACTGGCCATCCTTTTATTTTAATTTATTTTATTTTTTTAATCAATATTTTTATTATGATATTGTGGGGTACAGTTAGGGGTTCAGAATACAAATATGTTTCGTTCAGGCACCTCTTGTCAACAAGAGATATTTACTACCGTTAATCCCATCTCCTTTCCCCTCCCCCCATAGTGTCCCACCACTATCAGCCATTTTCTTATAATATTATTTTGGATGTTCAAGGTCCACTATATGAGTGAGAACATGTGATACTCAGATCTTT
>NW_006979492.1:0-753 GCF_000164805.1 Carlito syrichta | reverse complement strand
AACCTAGCTATCCGACTGACTTAAGTAGCTGAAATAACTAACTAGCCAGCTGTCTAACCTTCTGAATTAACTAGCTTTTTAACTAGCTAGCGAGCTGGCAAGCCAACTGATATACTGAGGTGACTTAACTAGCTACACAGCTGGTTAACAAACTGATTTAACTAGTTGATTAGCCACCTTGGCATCTGGTCAGCCAGGTGACTAAACTAGCTGACAATGAATTATCCAGCTGGCTAGCCAGCTGACTTAGCTAGCTCTCTAACTCTCTAGCCACCAGGAGAGCCAGCTGACTAAACTAGCTGACTTAATTAGTTAGTCAGCTGGCTAGTCAATTGACTTAACTCGGTCATCACCTGGCTAGCCAGTTGGCTATGCAGCTGAATTAACTAGGTGAATTACCTAGCTAGCCAGTTGTCTAGCCAGCTGACTTAACTAGCAAGCTACCTAGCTAGCCAGCTAGCTAAAGACCTGACTTAACTAGATGTGTTAACTAGCAAGCCAGCTGGCTATACAGCTGACATAACTAGCTAGGTACCTAGCTAGCAAGCTGGCTAACCAGCTTACTTAACTAGCTGACTTAACTATCTATCCAGCCAGCTAGTCAGCTGACTTCAATGCCTAGCTAACGAGTTAGCCAGAAGGCTAGCTAGCTGACTTAACTAGCTGACTTAATGAAGTAGCCAGCTGGCTAGTCAGCTGACTTAACTAGCTGACTGAAATAGCTGGCCTGCTTGCTAGTCAGTCGAATGAACT
>NW_006979491.1:0-479 GCF_000164805.1 Carlito syrichta | reverse complement strand
TTCCATTTATTTAATTTTATCATTTCCAAGTTAACTATTCATTGTTTAGCCTGTTGTGCTATCTTCCTTATCAGTACACTTCTGAGCCTATGTTCCTAAAATCTCAAATGATTTGTGCATTGGTAAAATTTATTAATTTCAGTATCAACCTCAATCAAGCATAATAAGAAAAATTTAGCTGCTATAAACAGTCTTATAATCTAAGCTATGATATGAGTAAAGTTGACCAAACTGCTATTATGAATTTGCCATCAGTGCATACTCTGCATTAATAGAGATGAACAAAATTTTATCATGTTCATATAGATTGTTTAATCATTCTTATCTTGATAGTTTCAGGTAATAATTAATGCAAATTACCTTTTATTTCCTTTGGTAATATTTCAGAATATGTGAAAATTTTGACCTTGAGATTTTAACCAGACAACTAATTTTTGTATAAAGTTAGCTTTTTCTGTGTGTTCTTGACAAAGACACAT
>NW_006979490.1:0-324 GCF_000164805.1 Carlito syrichta | reverse complement strand
TGATGGGTGCCAGTGATTGTCATCTCTTATTGGTATCCCAGTGACTGATCCTTCTTCTCTGTGACTGGTACCCAATTGGCTGGCACTCCACCACAATTGTTGTTCCAGTGACTTCACAGCACTCCTCTATGAAGCCCCCCTCTGTGAAGATTGTCCCAATTACAGGTTTTTCCCTCCATAATGGGTGATCCAGTGATAGGCAATGCTCTGCTACGGGTGTACATTGACTAGTCAAATTCTGTGATGTTTGTCCCAGTGACTAGTCCACCTTTGTGAAGATTGCCAACATGACTGACCTGCCCCTGTAATGGATAACCCATTGAT
>NW_006979489.1:0-483 GCF_000164805.1 Carlito syrichta | reverse complement strand
TTAACTGGCTCACTCCCAGCTAGCCAGTTGGCTAGCCAGCTGACTTAATTAGCTGACTTAACTAGCAAATTGCCTAGCTAGCCAGCTGACTTAAATAGCTGTCTAGCTAGCTAACTGACTTAAACAGATGTCTATGTAGTTAGCTTACTTGTTATCTAACATGCTAGCTAGCTGATTTAATCATCTGATATAACTCAGCTAATGAGCTAGCTAGCTGACTCAACCAGCTGACTTAAGTTGTTAGCTAACAAGTTAGCTAGCTGACTATTCCAGATGACTTAACTGGTTAGCTCACCACCTAGCTAGTGTACTCAACCAGCTGATTCAATCCGTTTGCTAACTAGCTAGCCTGCTGATTCAACCAGCTGACTTAACACGTTAGTTAACTAGCTAACTACCTGACTCAATCTGCTGACTTAACCTGTTAGCTAATTACCTAGCTAGCTGTCTTAACCAGCTAACTAAATTAGAAAGCTGACTTAA
>NW_006979488.1:0-332 GCF_000164805.1 Carlito syrichta | reverse complement strand
TCTGAGATCTCTCAGGACATTAAACACAGAGTCACAGATCACAAAGGACCTCAAAATTCCCTCAGAACACTGGACATAAAATCCCAGTTCACACAGAATCCCAGAACTTTCTCCCAGAGACAGGTGACACAGAACCTCAGACCCCACTAAGAATACTATATACAGAGTTACAGCTCAGACAAGACTCCAGAGCTCAGGACACTGGGCACATGGTTTCAACTTACATAGAACCCTAGAGCTCCCAGTTCATACTAGACTCCAGAACACTGAACACAGTCCACACTCATATAGGACTCCAGAACTCCATCAGGACACTGGACACAGAGTCCCAG
>NW_006979487.1:0-332 GCF_000164805.1 Carlito syrichta | reverse complement strand
CCTGGCTAATCTTTGGATTTATTTTGATGGCCGAGACAAGGTCTCACCCTGTTTCCTGGGCTGGTGTCGAACCAGCAGTCTCAGGCCGTCCACTCACCGGGTCCTCTGAAGGGCTGGAATACCAGGTTGAGCCCCTGATCCCGGCCTGTGGTTGTGGTGGTGGTGGTGGTTGGTATTATTATCCCAGATTGGAGCACAGAGGCCCACTCTCAGTCACTGCATTCTCCACCTGCTGGGCTCCGGCGATCCTCCCACCACAGGCTTGTGAGTGTCCTGTACGTCAGGCGTGAACCACCATGCTTGACTCATTTTTTTGGCTTCATGGAGAGATG
>NW_006979486.1:0-360 GCF_000164805.1 Carlito syrichta | reverse complement strand
GGGGGGGGGGGGGTGGAGCACGCGGCCCAGCTGCCGAGATAAGGGCGGGGCTGTGAGGTTGCGCACGCGCGCGTGGGCACCCCAGCTGAGCCGGCAGAGCAAACCAGGTGCGTCTTTTTGGCCAGGCGCCCCTGTGGGGGCGGGCACTCCGCATCCCAAGCATCCGGGCAAGCGTCCTATCCTCTGCTTGCTGTCGTCTCCAGGCCCAGGCGCAAGGCGGTAGGAGCGGCGGCCTCCCGCGCACTTGGCACCCAGGCCGGGTGCTGCCGTCCGAGGAGCTCCGCGTTGGCGTCCAGCGCCGGTGAGGGCCGCGCACCCAGAGGATGCGGTGAGGCCCCTCCCCCTCCCGCCTGGTCGCCT
>NW_006979485.1:0-3615 GCF_000164805.1 Carlito syrichta | reverse complement strand
CAGTTCCTTTTTCCACTAAGGAGGATCAGTGTTCTCTGTGCCCTGGGTTTAGAGGAAGGCTTTCCATAGGGACCTGGTGGGAGAAGCAGGCTCAGAGATGCTTATTGCTGTGGTCATGCAAAGACCTTTTTGCCAGCTCCACTCATATTTCTCTGTGTCCTCTCTTCCCTGGCCACTGCAGATAGGTCTCTTCCTTTCTGAAAAACTGTCCTCAGAACACAAAAGAAAGAACTAAAAGAGACAATTACCTTATGACAGGACTAATCAGGCTCACTAATTATGTATAATTAGAAACACCTCTCCCCCCAAACCCAGTGAGTGGGCCTGTCCCAGTGTGAAACGGAGTGAGGACTTAATTCTTTGAGAAGGAAGGAGGGCAGTGGGCAGAGGCAAAGAAGGAAGGAAGGTGGTCAAGCACCCTGACCATCCCTGCATGCCTGGCCTTCTGACCTTGCTCTTAGTCTATTCTGCCTGCAGACACCAGCAACACGGCATAGAAAAGGGAGCTTCTGGTGGCTGGGCATGGTGGCTCATGCCTGTAAGTCCAGCACTTTGGGAGGCCAGTGTGGGAGGATCGCTTGATCTCAGGAGTTCAGCACCAGCCTGGGCAACACAGTGAGACCTCGTTTCTTCAAAAAAAAAATTGAAAAAATTAGCCAGCATGGTGGTGCAACTGTAGTCCCAGCTACTTGGAAGGTGGAGGCAGGAGGATTGCTTGAGCCCAGAAGTTGGAGGCTTCACTGAGACATGATCATGCCACTGTACTCCATCCCAGGTGACAAAGTGAGACCCTTACTCAAACACAAAACAAGAAAAGGGAGCATTTGGGAGTTTGGGATGGAGCTGAGTGAGTGAGCAATATCTTTGGACAAGTTATTTCATCTCCCTGAGACTTGATTTCTTCATCTGTGAACCTGGGGTAGTCATTATCCCTAACTATATAGATCTATGAAGATACTAGGAGGTAAGTTAGGAAGATAATAGAACAGCCTCAGTAAATGATAGAGCTTACCATTGTTTCAACTTCATCATTTGTTGTTTTAGAGAACTTAAAACATTTCTTTCCCTTCTCTGGATCTGTTCCTTCATCAAGGTACAATGGAGGTAGGGGTTGGTGACTCACTTATTTGATCAATGAACATTTCCTGAGCTTGACTTTTTGCCAAGCACTGGAGATGGAACAAGACCCACACAAGCTCTGACATCAGGGAGCTTTGGCCAGTGGGTGGGCACCAGCCCTCAAGTCCCAGACTCTAGAAGATGGGGACTGTGGCAGGTTGGTTTCTGAGGTCCCCAAGGTTCCTGCCCCATGGTGTACAAGCCCATGCAAGCCCCCCTCTTGAACATGGGCAGGCCCTATACATGAGATGGAATTTTATTTTCCTGATAAGCCCAGTATTTGGCAAAAGGGAAAGGATTCTGCAGGTGTTATTAAAATCTCTCATGAGTTGTCTCCAAGTTTACCCAAAAGAAGATAATCCTGAGAGGGCCTGAGCTGTTCAGATGAGCCCTTTAAGAGATTGGCTAGAAATTGAGGATAGAGAGGCCATAGTTTCTCTCTTGTGGCCTTGGCCAAGCAAACTGCCAGGTGTGGAGAGAGTCACATGGCAGCGAATGGTGGGTGCCCTCTAGAAGCTCAGGGCCCCAGTCCTACAACTAGAAGGAATTGAATTCTGCTAACAACCTTTGGAGAGGGCTCAGAGCCTCAGATGAGACCCGATGCTCGATTGATACTTTGCAGCCTCGAAAGATCCTGAGCAAGAGACTCCTGACCTCTGGAAACTGTGAGGTAGACTATATGTGCTGTTGTAAGCCACTAAGTTTGCAGTAATTTGCTACAGGTGTCAGTTCCTTCCTGCCAGCTCAAATTATCTTCCCAGCCCTTTATCAGGGTCAAGAGCCCCGGGTACCCTGAGAATCCTTGCAGATGATCCTCTCATCAACCACGGTAAAGGATTGTTTCATCCAGCTGCCAACCTGTTCCCAAAGTTGGTCATCAATGAATGTTCTGTTTGCCCTACTTTTAATATAATTATCATTGTCGTTTGCACGACACCGAGTCAGGGCTCAGCCTGTCACAGGACCCATATTATCCAGAGCTGCTTTTCTGGGAATGGCTGTATCCATGCCTCATGCAGGCTGCCTCCTCCCACACAAATTATCTGTAATTTCCATACCTCCATGCTTTCTGTGGTCCTGGTTAAAGCCAGGACTTGTGTGGGGCAGAGACACACTGTTATTTTCAAAGCAGTCAGGCCAGGCTACAGGAAGTTGAAAGGAACAGCAGGTGGGACCTGGTTTGGCTTGACTGTGACAACTGCAAGTGGGGGGTGGGGAGAGAGTAGGCAGAGGGGGTGCAGGTGTCCACCTCACAAGGAACTAGAGTCAGATTGAAGGCAGTGGATGTGCACAGGGCAGAGCATGTGCAATATGGCTCTTGAACACACTCAATATGGCCTGTTTGTAGAATACACAGGAGGATCCTTTCTGCAGCAGAAGAATACTGTGCACAAATGCCAGGTGTGCACAAATGCAGATGGAGTAGAGTGGGGGCAGAAATGCAGAGATAAGAAAACCAAGTCCTGTGGAGAGAGAAGAATTGGGATGAGAAAGAAAACATTTCCTTCTGCTTCAGCCAGGGGCTCCTGCAGGTTATTCATCTCCCTTGAGTAACAGCTGAGTCCCCAGGGAAGGGACTACAGAAGGGGAATGGGAAGTGTCACTCTCTGTCTGACAAAAACTGCCTGACAGTGATGAAGCTGTGGTACCACAGACAAGCCTGCTGCCTGCCTGAGGTTCTTCAGGAGAGAAAAACATCTCTATCTTGGTAGAATAGAGGTGCTTTCACGCTGCAGATCTGTGGACAGGGCATGTGCGTACACATGGACCCTATGTATTGGATGGAAAAGCATATGTGTTGTATGCAGAGTACACTCAGGTGTAGCAATTAATATGCGTACTTGGACATTTGCTCATCTGGGCATGAGGGCCCATTTGAATATTCATGTACACAGGGAAAGTGCGGGGGCCCACCCCACAAGGGTCGTGAGATGTCCTGAAGGAGAGACGGATAGGCGACGGATGAAGATAATAGACTCAGACACCTGCTTCCTGAACAGATGACAATTTAATGCTAGATAGCACAGAGCTTTTATACCATTCATGAAGGGGCAAGACAAAGAAAATTCTTTCACGTACATATCTTTTAAAAGTTACCATCTAGTGGTCTTAGTAGCAAACAAACCAAGATTCCCATAGGCTTAGTGGCAAACAAACCAAGATTCTCATAGGCATAGTAGCAAATAAACCAAGATTCTCATAGGCATAGTAGCAAATAAACCAAGATTCCCATAGGCATTTAGACAACAAGTCTTATTCATAAAGCCAACAATGATACTTTCAGTCCAGTGTCCCAAATTACAGTCCTTGAAATGTCTCAAGAAAGTTTCTTTAAGTGTATATTTCTTTATGTATCAGCAATTTTCCCATCTTAGGTTCTCATGTTCTTCAGAGTCCCGTGATTGCTTCCCTTGTCCAGATATCCTCATTACTTTTCTGTTATCTTGCAGTACTTGATTCTAAAGAGAACTCAAAAGAAGCTTTTAGTAATGTTTC
>NW_006979484.1:0-725 GCF_000164805.1 Carlito syrichta | reverse complement strand
CACTCACCTCAGCCTTCCCAAAGGCGCGGGATTACAGGCTGAGCCACCGAGCCCGGCTGGGATAATTCTTATCAAAACAATTCTGATGAACTAGTTGTCAACACTTTGAAGCCTGAGGACTGTCATTTTAGGCAAACAAGTATTATTTTTCAGATAAACAGCTATGAGACTATTATCCTGGTACATTCCCCTTTGAAAACCTGGCAGAAACAGTTAATCTACACTGATTCAGATTTTATAATTGATGACTGTCACTTCTTCGGTGTGGTCTGCATGGTGTAGGGAAGATGGCAGCTTTGGCAGCATCACATTGGTAAGTTTGGGTTGAGCCCTTCCTTGCTTTTGCCACTTGAACACTAAGTGACTTTGAACAAACTGCCGTCAGAATCCATTTTGCACATGAAGATATAGGAATAATTATACCTAATTCTCTGAGTTACTGTGAGGCTTAGATAAAATGACCGCATAAAGTCCCTCATAATGTTATAGTATCTGGCACATTACATTAGAAACTCAGTGTAGCTTAGAACACCTCACCGCTCGACTCTATCTTGTCTCCTTTTTGTGGAAAATTGGGCTGTGTGTTTGAGGTGAGTTAGGAGAGAAGAATGTACCTGGAATTTTTATGATGACTTTATGGGTTTCTCTGCTTGTGAAAGTTATACTATTCTACATTCGCAATCATTTTCATTCATTCACCAGATATGTCTTGAGTGCCGCTGGTG
>NW_006979483.1:0-363 GCF_000164805.1 Carlito syrichta | reverse complement strand
TACATCCTAAGGATATGGGAGCTCCTAATCCCAAGTTATGAAATCAATCTAAAATTCCAGTAGTAGGTTCTGGATTGGAAGGTAAACCTGAAGCCAGAAATTACAGTAAAACTGGGGAGAAGATTCATTGGGTTGTGAAATCTGGCCTTCGATACTAATGCAAAAAAAGCCAAGCAGATGTCCAGATTCTCTATTACAACTAAGAACAGGAGCAGCAGGTTCCTGGTGATTGGTAATGACCAACTTGTGGTACGGATATAGGAATTAGCTTGGAAAAATTGGGGACTGGGACTCCTAAATTCTTGATTAGCATTTAGAAAAAATCCTGTAGGCTTCTACATATGAGTACTTCCTTAAGCCAGG
>NW_006979482.1:5042-5620 GCF_000164805.1 Carlito syrichta | reverse complement strand
TAGAGACGAGTCTTGCCATTTTGCCCAAGGTGATTTTGAACTCCCAGACTCAGGCAGTCCTCTTGCCTTGGCCTTCTGAAGTGCTGGGATGACAGGCATGGGCTGGCGGCTCAGCCCTGAGCCTGGCGTTCGATGCTGAGTGGTAGCCCCTGAGCCTACATGACCGCAGCCCCTTTGTTTCTTCCTTGGGGGCAGGAAGGGGAGCCCCATCATGTCCAGTCACAGCCTGCTCTTCGCACACTGGGGGCGTGGGCAGACAGGCAAACCCCGTGTTCTGCTGTATGAGGTCAGGTCTGAGGGATGCACTGGCAGTGGCCCTTGAGATGAGGCATAATGGTCCCACGCGGGGATGAGTTGGGGACCTTGTCCCCTTCCCCATGTCTCTGCTCTCAGTGCGTGTGCCACCCCACATCCAGCTGCTGCCAGGATAGTTCCTCAGGAGGCAGAGGGCGTTCTCTGTGGGCCCCGGCTTCCGGGTAGACTGCTGGGCTCACGCTTGCATCCGCCATGCTGCAGCCTGGCCCAGCTCCTGACCCCCGGAGCCAGGGTGTTGGAGAGGGGAATGGGCTTGTGAAAGC
>NW_006979482.1:0-3860 GCF_000164805.1 Carlito syrichta | reverse complement strand
GTTCCACACCATCAGCAGTGGCATTTGTCTCCTTGTCCACCGTCAGCTCCAGTCTGGTCTGGCTCTTGTCCAGGTGACTGGCTTCTGAGACTGTTTCCACATCTCTGAGCTGAGTGTCATGTAATCAGAATTGCATGTCAAAGGGCCTGTTTCAGTGCCTGAAATGTAGTCGGTGCTCAGAACGTATTGTGGATGGGGTTTTTGGCTAGCTATAGAGGCAAAGCACCCATGACACGCGAGGCCAACCTGCCTGAGCACCTCTTTTCTTCATCTCTGGTGGGGTTTTGGTGGTGATATCTACGGTAACCGTGGCAGCGTCAATGAGTTTATCGCGTGGCAACCCTGCCAGGTGCAGAGAAAGCATTTTGCATACCTGACCTGCCTGAGACCTTGAAACACTGTGGAAGGAACTGATGCTGGGCTCCATGTCAGATGAAGAAGCTGAGGCAGTGTCACTGCCCAAGGTCACCCATAGTGTGACCTGAAGATCTGGGTGTGCCTCACAATGACCTGGTGTTTAATCGTCTGTGAGACAGGCCAGGAGAGTTGGCCCACACGGGCAGGGTTTCCTCTTTGATAGGCAACGAAGACAGCCAAAGGACTGGTGAGGTATTGAGTAAGTCAGTGTTGAGTAAGATTCCAGCAGGGCATGGAAAAGAACAGGGGTAGATAGCGTTTGGTGTAAGGATGCCCGTGACAGGACCCGACGCGGGCTGGTCTGTGGTACTTTTACACGAGGTGACCCACGATGCAGGACCTGAGAATCTGGAGACTTTGCAGGCCCTGCAGCGCCACTGAAAGTCTTTGACCAGAAGAGTGGTGTAGCGCCGGCAGGGTTTAGGAAGCTCAAATGGCAGAAGTGTTTGTAGGACCACCTGTTGTGCCAAGTGGTTTTACAAGCTGCTGTATCTGCGATTGCATGCAGAGCTGTTAGAGGTTGAAGCTGCATGCAGAGCTGTTAGAGGTTGAAGCTACAGAGGAGAGGGCAGTGTCTGAAATCCCTGTGCAAACCACGTCCAGGAGAAACCAAGCTTAGGAAAGAAATCTGCAGAGTTCTCCACAGGGTCACCGTTTGGGATGGAGGATCGCACTGCACAGGGGAGAGGCCTGTGGGCAGCCGGAGGTGAGCCGTCCCGGCATCTCCCCCTGCATCCATCCTGGAGGGAGGTCTGCAGAGCGCAGCCCACGCTTTGGGTCAGGTCCCAGGGAATAGCAGGGCTTGAATTCCACATGGTTGGTCTGAGCCACTTCCTCCACCCACTGTGGGCTCTGTGACGTCAGGGGTGCTGTCAACCTCCCTGGGCCTTGGGTTCTCCATCGAGAAAAAGAGGTGACAGCCCCTCCTTATTCCGATGGTTGCACATGAATATCCCTCCGTACTGTGCAGGGACGTTTCTCAAGGAGTTTGAGTCCCAGACACAGCAGTCAAGATAGAAATCCTCTGGAGCCAAAATCTCCCTGAGAAAGTGCTTTACACCTCTGCTGGTGTGGAGCATAAGTGGCAGTGTCTGGGGTGTGTAGAGCCCAGGTGGTGTGAGAAAGATGTGTCTTAGGCACCTTGTACAGGTATCAGGGCCAAAAGATGCTCGTCTCATGGAAACCTGTGGGATTCGAGGGCAGGCCGGGGCGGCAGGTGCACCCGTCGCTTTGAGGCCCTCCCTGGGCCATACTCAGCTCAGGAGCAGCTGGGTCCCATAGTCGGTCAGCCCTCCTCCTTCCCCAAGTTGAGATGACAGGTGACAGGACTCTGGCCACGGCTCTGGGAATGGTCTGTATCAGGTCCCCTCGGTGGCCCCGCCCGGGCCTGCCCTCCCCGGCAGTACCCTCGGGCTCCACCCTCTTCCCACTGGACCCCGTTTCTGCCGTACCCACATGGTTGGCGCCTTCTCACAAGCCCCTCGGCTGTGGGCACTACGGGGAAACTCCCCACAGAGGCCCAGCCCCCTTGATGCTCGGCTGGGCTCCCACTCGGGAGTGTGGACACCTCTCCCCCTGCTCCGTCCTGGCCCTTTCTCCGCTCAGCCGCTTCACGTGCTGGTTTTCCAATCCCCTGCTCACTGAGCATCTACCAAGTGACATTCTCTGGGGCTTCCTGGCAAATGAGAGCAAGAGAGCGCTAGAGAGAGGGAGATAGACATGGTCTCTCCCTTCTTGGCGCCTCTAGGATAGCAAGTCAGAGTTCCACAGGTCGTTGGGTGCCCATGATAAAGTACACCGTGGGCGAGTAAGCACAGGTGCTTTGAGCATCAAACTACTTCTAGGCGCTCCCCAACAGAAAGGCCTCAGCATGGTGCCCAGAAGAACTGCTCAGAAGATGGGGTCAAAGCCAGTTGGGCGTGTTGGGAAGGCTGCCTAGAGGAAGCCATAGCTCGGCTGAGACCCGGGAGGGAGCAGGAGGGAAGCAGGAGGGGAAGAGGCAAGGCTCTGCGTCTTGGCTGGGTGTGAGGCTCACAGGGGTGTGGGCTTGTCAGTGCCCAAGAGGGGTCCTCCTCAGATGAGTGCACGCTGCTGGGTGCAGGTGTGACCGTGTGGGAACAGCAGCCATACACACACACCGGTGGGCAAGCATTTAGAATGAAGCATGCTGATGTCTGTGACTCCCAGGGCCTACAAAACTAAGATCAGTTGACAGGTGGACAGAGGGCAGGACAGGCCATGAGGAATCCAGCCAACTGTCCGTGGTAGGGGCTAGGTGATGGGTAAGTGGATGTTCAGAGGATAATTGTTTCACCTTCCTGGATGCTTGACAGTTTTCCTAAGAAATGTGATGCAAAGAAAACAATGCCACGACACACTCATCAGAACCGGTTTTTTAAAAAATGGGAAATGACCAGTCTTGGTAGGGCTGCCGGGCAGCGGTTAGGAGCAGTGACATTCCTCGCAGCCACTTTGGGAAGGGTCGGGCAGCCATGACAACGGCTGAACGTGTGCCTGCCTTTTGGCCTGGCAGTGCCCCTCTCCTAGCAACACACCCACCAGATGTCGGGGCGTCCTCCAAGGGAAGGTCCGCACGTAGCAGCACTGGGGATCAGAGGCCCCATCCGGAAGGGACCCAGATGCCCACGCTCCGCCCAGGCTGCGGCCCCAGGAGCAAGCGGCAGGTGTTCTCTGTTCAGGGCCTCTAAGCTGTGGGGTCCTCTGCTGCTCAGCAGTGGGCGCTATGCACGAGTTTCTCACTTCCCTCCTATATATCTGGGCACCCATGGTGAGTTTTTCTGTTCCCGTGGATAGAATAAATGTGAAATGTGAGCAGCACTTGTGAGAGGGGGACTGTGGGCGTTTTTGGTTTCTCTTCTGAGGAGCAGGGTAACATGGGGTGAAGAGCACGGAGGCTGAAACCTGACCACCCGTGTACAAGGCCCAGCTCTGCTCTCTCCCAGCTGTAGTCTCTTAGGCAGGTGGCTGGACTTCTGTGCAACTTGGCTGCCACGACTGGGAGTACCAATAGTGTCTCACTGCTAGGATTGTGATCTGAGTTGAGACAGGCAGGCGGCACTCAGTATGAGCTCTCAGCGTTGTCTCTCTTCCATGGTGTGCATCAGTTTTGTAATGAGAAAATGTATATGTGAGTATAGTTTGAGAGGCCACCAGGAAGGATCCGATAAGAGGCGCTAACTGCCTAGAAGTTTGCCTCGGTGGAAGGGGTACTAGGAACAACTAACGTGTGTTGAAACAATGCTAATCTCTGGGTACGCTTGTATCTATCGCCACTAGTGTTTTGTCGATGAGGAAGGGGTTGCCTAGAGAAGCCAAGGGACGAGCCTGAGAGCACACAGCCAGGGCTGGCAGAACCGGGGCTCTCAGGGGCCCAGGAGGGCTGAGGCAGCCTAGGAGTGTTCCTGAGGGCAGAAGGGTTCTGG
>NW_006979481.1:0-373 GCF_000164805.1 Carlito syrichta | reverse complement strand
CAGCACAATTCTATGAAAGTTTTAGCCATCAGTGGGAACAAGATTTCCAGGAATGTTCTAGACCATCATCAGTGTGACCAAGACACTGATACTGTACTGGATTCAGAACTCAGTACCAGGCTCTTGCTCATAATCCTTTTGCAGCAAGAGATCCCTACCACATATTCCATGGCCATATCTGCTCTGATATCCCTGGAACAGCTGTGGAACCATTTACTTAAACAATTCCCTGGATATCTTGAACTCGCCTCCTGTGTCTTATGGCTCTGACAAAATTTGTCTTGTCATGGAAATTCCAAATGCAATGCGGAAACCTTAGGGATATTTAATAATCCCACTTTTTCCCAGACTTTCACGAGTGATCTTTCATTCT
>NW_006979480.1:0-411 GCF_000164805.1 Carlito syrichta | reverse complement strand
GTTTCCTATGTGATTGTTGCACAGGTGACTGACTCTTCTCTGTTATGGGTTCTACAATAGTAATCTCTAATCTGTGATGGGTGTTCTAGTGACTAACTCTCCTCAGTGATGCATGCCTTTGTGATTGATCCTTCTCTATCATGGGTGCCAAAGTGACTGGTCCTGCACTGTAATGGCTGCCCCAGTGACCACCCCACACCTCTGATGGTTGTCTCAGTGTGACTGACCCTCTTATGTGATGGGTGCCTCAGTAAACTTCCCTCATTTGTGATGATTTTCCGAGTGACTAGTCCTCCATAACTGGTGCACCAGAGACTAGCTCACCTCTGTGATGGGTGACCAGTGACTGGTCCTCCAATAAAATTGTTGCCCCATTGACTCAAGATCTTCGATTATGGGTGCCACAGTGAT
>NW_006979479.1:0-452 GCF_000164805.1 Carlito syrichta | reverse complement strand
AGAAGGGTTCCCTCGTGTCCACTATAAGCATATACCTGGGGAAGTACATGGATGGTAACACATAAGGTAAGTTCATTGTTTAACTCTTCAGTAGTAATACATTTTGTAAGCCCTATAGAATACGCTAACCAAGTGCCTCCAGAGAGCATTTACTATTGTTGCTAAAAATGGGGACCTTAACCCCAAGGCCTTATAATAAGGAGGTCTGGATTTTTAGCAAAGCCAGCAATTTGAATCTAATTGAGGCAGAGTAGCATTGAGCAGTCGATGTATGTTAGTTAGCCTTGGGAAAAGACTGGGGGGCTGTCAAGCTGGTTTGGGGTATTGCATAGGTGAGCCTGGGGTAGTACTATTGTCTATGGGGGGGCAGAGGTTGGTGATAACTGAACAAGAGTTCTCCTAGTTCCTCCAATGGCCCTATAGGCCTGGTCAGGACTTTGTAGGAGAGCATA
>NW_006979478.1:0-383 GCF_000164805.1 Carlito syrichta | reverse complement strand
GCAAATAGAAACATAAGACATGATTCATGGATATGAATATTATTGCTTATAGTTATACTGGAAAAGTCTAGTTTTCATTTTGCACAGTTACTCAAATTTCCTATGACATTTCTTATTTATTTTCATTCATATTTGCTTTTCCTTATCTAGAATATGCATATTTCTTTGGTTTTGTGATAATACTCTATTTAATTACAATGACATCCTAAAACATTACTTTGTCTAGAACTCTTTTCTTTTCATTATCTACAACCTTCACACTCCAGGAATCAAGTGTGTGTGTGTGTGTGTGTGTGTGTATCTCCTATTGTGTTTTTGCCTTTGTAATCACACATTGCAAAATGTGCAACTACTTTTTATCATTATAATTTTAATATAGTCAG
>NW_006979477.1:0-415 GCF_000164805.1 Carlito syrichta | reverse complement strand
TGGGGTCTTATGATACTGCTCAGGCTGGTCTTGAACTCCTGGTCTCAAGTAATCCTCCGGTCATGGCCTCCCAAAGTGCTTGAATGACAGGTGTGAGCCACCAATTCCAATAAGGACCTTGGTTTTTAATACCAAGTGAGATGGGGGCTGAGAGAGAAGGGGCGTGAGCTGGCCCGGGTGCTCACAGGGGCCCTCTGGCCACGAGAGAGAGGCAGTTGAACTGGGTCAGGCAGGAGGTGACGGGTCATGACCAGGTGTGTACCGTGGGGGACAATTTTCAGGTGCATTGAGAGGGCAGAGCAAACAGGTGGAGGAGAGGAGGGTGCAGGATGCTGGAGGGACTTGGCAGCTAGCGTCTTCAGGACACAGGAGACAACAGGAGAGGGGAGAGTTGGGGAAGGGGGATGACAGTGCT
>NW_006979476.1:0-402 GCF_000164805.1 Carlito syrichta | reverse complement strand
CCCATGACCTGGGAGGCTGAGGCAGTAGGATCTCTGAGCCCAGGGGTCAGAAACCAGCCCAAGTGATGTGGCCAGACCTCGTCTGGGTGAGAGGCCCCCAATATTGAGTCACGCATGGTGGCCCTGGAGTCCCAGCTGCTCATGGGCTGAGGTGGGAAGACCACGTGAGCCTGTCAGGTCGAGGTTCTGGGAGCTATGATAGTGCAACCATGCCCAAACACAAATGGCCGAGACTCCGGCAACAAAAAGACTTGTCCCGTGTGTGTCATGATTGACGTCCATGTCTCTCACAGAATGGTCCGTGTGGGCAGGGGATGTTCGACTGACTGGGAGAGGATGGGCCCCTCCTCCCGACTGAAGGTGGCAGATCTAGAGACCAGAATCTGGGCTCTCTGCCACATT
>NW_006979475.1:0-4737 GCF_000164805.1 Carlito syrichta | reverse complement strand
CTGGGACACTGATCCCAGAAAAGGGTCAGTAACTGAGGTATTCATCAGATAGGAATGCCTGCCATCGAGTCACTAGGGCCTCCATCATAGATGAAGGTTATTCACTAGAACAGCTATCACAGAGAAGTGGTTGTCACTGAGGTACTCCTTACAAAGGAGGATCAGTCACAGGGGCACCATCACAGAGGTAAGCCAGTCACTGGGACACCCATCACAAAGGTGGATCAGTCTTTAAGGCACCCATAGTAGAGGAGGTCTTGTCACTGAGACACCCATCATAGAGTACAAAAAGCCTCTGGGACACCCCTTAGAAGGAAGGTCAGTCCCTGAAGCACAGACCCCAGAGTAGGGATACTCACTGGGCAACCTATTAGGAAGAGAAGCGGCCACTGGGGCACTGATCACAGTTAAGGGGCAGTCATGGGGACACTGATCACAAGTCAAAAATAATGAGGTCCAGTCCCTGGACACCCATCACAGAGGAGAACCAGTCATTGGGGCACCCATGGCATTTAAGGATCAGTCACTGGGGAACTGTATAGGAGGAGGAACAGTCACTGAGGTACCGATCACAGAAGAAATCAAGTAACTGGGACACACATCAGAGAAGGACAAGTCACTGGGTCATCAAAGGGGAAACCATTATGGAGGAGGTCTATTAAGTGGGACACCCATCAGAGAGGAGGACCAGCCACTGGAGCTCCCACTTGGAGGAGCACCAATCACTCCTCACTCATAAGTGAGGTGGATTGGTAAGTGGAACATCAATTATGGAGGAGATATAGTCACTGGGATAACCAACACAGTTGAAGTCCAGTCACTGGGGCACCCATCACACAACAGTGTCAGTCATTAGGGCACCCATCATAGAGGTGGGCATTTACTGGGGCACCAATCACAGAGGAAAGCCTGTAACTGTGACACACATCACACAAGAGGGACAGTCACAATTAATGCTGCACAGATGAGGGTTAGTCGCTGAAATAGTTTGTCACTATGGCACCTCAAACAGTGGAGGGACCATCACTGAGGCAGAAATCATGGAGAAGTGCAAGTCACTTAGACACCTATCACAAGGAAGGGCCAATGACTGGGAGACCCATCACACAGAAGGTCAGTCACGGGACATTCAGCACAAAAGAGGGTTAGTCACTGAGACATGCATTATTGAGGAGTCCCAGTAAGTGTGACATTCATCACAGATGAGACAAACTCACTTGGGCAACCAATATGGAGGGGTGCCAGTCATCTGGAACTGATCACAGAGGAGGTCCAGTCAATGGAGCACACATATTAGAGGAGGACTAGTCATTGTGGTACCTATTATGGAGGAAGTCCAGTCAATTAAGAACCGAAAAAAGTTGGGCCATCACTGGGGCACAACAATGCAAGAGACTCAGTTATAGCACACCAATCAAAGAAGGAGTTAGTCATTGGGGTACAGATTTTGGAGGAGGATCTGCCACTGGGCACCAGTCAAAAAGCAGACTCAGTCAATGTATCACCTATTATTAAAGAGGTCCAGTCACTGTGACACACATTACAGCAGAGGGCCAGTAACTGGGATATCCATTAGGGAAGAGGTCCAAAACCTGGGGCACACATCATAATGGAGGGTTAATCACTGGTGTACAGGTCAAAAATTATGACAGTCACTGGGAAACCAATCACAGAGGAAGCCTGGTCACTGGGTCCCACATTATGGAGGAGGTCAAGTCGCTGGGCAACTCATTACAAAGGAGGACCAGGTAAAGGGGCATTAATTATGGAGGTGTACCAGTAAGTGTGACATTCATCACAGAGAAGGGTTATATACTTGGGAAACAATTATGAAGAAGGACCTGTCACTGGGTACCTCAGCCACTGGTAAATCCATAATGGAGGAGGACCAGTCACTGGGGCACAACAATGGAGAAGTTCCAGTAAGTGGGACACTGATCACAGAGGAAGACTAGTCACTGGGGCACTCATAATGAAGTTGTGTGAGTCAATGGGCCACCCATAATGGTAGAGCACCATGCAGTGTTGACCCTCTAGTGAGGTGGACTAGTCACTAGGACACCAGTTATGGAGAAGTGACAGTCATTGTGATAGCCATCACGGATGAGGACAAGTCATTGGGTCACCCACTACACAGGAGGGTCTGTCACTAATATACACATCATAGAGAAGGAGCATGCACTGGGGCCTAAAGCAGGTCTAGTCACTGTGACAACCATCGCAGAGTAGAGCCAGTCTCATAGTCACACATTAAAGATGAAGCCTAGGCACTGGAACAGTTAACACAGAAGAGAGTTTGTCATTCTAGCACCAATAACAGTGGAGGTCCTATCACTTTCACACCATTTCTGGAGAAGGGCTAGTCACTTGGATATCCATTACACATGAGGGAGAGTCTCTGGGGCAATCATCACACAAGAGGGTCATTTATGGGAATAACTAGCACAAAGGAGGACTAGTCACTAAGGCACCCATTTTTGAAGAGGCTTAGTATGTGGGATATTCATCACAGAGAAAGGATAGTTACCTGGACAACCATTTAGAAGGGACTGCAGTCACTAGGGCACCAATCACAAAATAGGTTCAGTCATTGGGGCAACTACAATGGAAGGGACTCAGTCACTGGGGCAATGCTCACAGAGAAGAGTCAGTCACTGGGACACCCATCACAAAGAAGAGCCAGATGTGGGGGCACCCAGCACAGAGGAGGGTTGCTAACTATGGCATTCATGTTGGATGATGGCTAGTGACTGGGATACCAATAACAGAGGAAGACTAGATGCAGGGTCACACATCACAAAGGAAGGCCAGCCACTGTGTCACTTATTACAGAAAAGTGCAAGTCATAGGGACATATAATATAGAGAAGAAAAAAATCACAGGTGTACTCATTCCAGAGGTGGGTTATTTACTGGAGCATTCATTAAGGAGGAGGTCTGGTCACTGGAAATCCCATGATGACGAGTGCCAGGCACCATGACACCCATTTTGGAGACAGGTCAGTCAAAGGGGCACCCATCATGGAAAAAAACTTATCAATGGTAAACAGTCACAGAAGAGAACCAGTCAATGATGCACCCATCAAGGATGAGGGACAGTCACTTGATCCCTGATTACAGCATCAGTCCTGGAGGACAGATCACGGAGAAGAACCAGAGGAGGACAAGTCACTGGGACAGCTACCACAGAGGAGTAGTCACTTAGGCACCCATAACAGAAGTGGGACAGACACTGGGTCACCCATGATGCCAATCATGAAATAAGAAAAATAAAAGGCAGTCATTGGGCACAAATCAAAGGGGAAGGCAAGTCATTGGGGCATGCATTTTGGAGGAGGCCCAGTCACCAGGACACTTATCCTAGAGGAAAGCCAGTCAAAGGGGCATGCATTATGAAGGGCCCGGAAAGTGTAACTCACTTCACAGAGGAAGGTTAGTCACTGTGGAAACCGTTATGGAGGAGGGTCAGTAACTGGGTACCCATTATAGAGGAAGCCAGTAGGTAGGTTAACAAGTCACAGAGAAGAGCCAGTAAATAACAGAGGAAGGTAGTCACTGTGACACAAATAAAAGTGGAGTCCCTGTCACTGTGGCACCTATCACAGAGGAGGACCGTCACTGAGGTACCATTCAAAGATGAGGGAAAGTCACTGGATCGTTGATTAAAAAGAAGAGTCAGTATTGAAAGGTAGATCAGAGAGGAGAGTCAGTCAATGAGGAACAAAACACAGGGGGATGGTCACAATATTTCCTGTCAGAGGAGGCCTAGTTCCTGAAAAATATATCACAGGAGACAGCCAGTCACTGAGGAACCCCTTACAGAGGAGGGTCAATCACAAAGGCATCACTCAAAGAGGAGAGCAAGTTACTGGGGCATCCAAAACAGAGAAGGTCTTGTTACTGCAGCACCAATTAGAAGCATGGCCAATCACTGGGTCATTGATGACAGGGGCAGTCAGTCACTGGGATTCCCCTAATAAAGGAGTCCTGGTAATTGGGGCACCCATCACAGAGGAGGGTTAGTAACTGGAGTACCCATTTCAGAGCAATCCCAGTCACTGAGGCACCTATAGTAGAGGTTGGGTAGTCACTGAAGTTCCCATCACAGAGGAGGAGCAGTCTCTGTGGCTCAGATTACAGAAGAGGGCTAGACCCTGAGGCACCCATAATGGGAGAACCAGTAACTAGGACAATAATTATGAATGAGGGCCAATAATGAGTATCACTCACAAAGCATGGCCAGTCACTGGGATATTAATAAGAGATGAGGTTGAGTGTGGCAATCATTTTGGAGGAGTGTCTGTCATTGGTCACCCAATGCAGATGTGGGCTAGTCACTGGGTATCCATTATGGGAGAGGCCCATTCACTGGAATGTCCATCACAGAGTAGAGTCAGTCACGTTGTCACCCATCATGGAGAAAAGAAACAGGGGGGAAGTGGCAAGATGGCGACGGGGCAACCTGGTATGTGAAGCACTCTGCAAAGGAGATCTTCAGTGGGTCTCTGACTCTCACCCCGGGGGGCTGCAGACCCCAACATCGCATCCTGCTCTTCATACGGAGCTCGGCCATTGTCACCGCTGGGGCATCACAATGGACTGGACAGTCACTGTGGTGCAAACGGTGCCACCGCCGCGGCCTCCATGACGGCCGTAGCACATCAAACCACCCAGGCCAGAGGCGATCCACTTCAAACCCCTTCAGGGAAGATCTGCTGGGATTGTTGCCACCTCTCCT
>NW_006979474.1:0-435 GCF_000164805.1 Carlito syrichta | reverse complement strand
TTGCTTGATCTTCTATGTTACCTAAAGTATGTGGTATGATCTGAATGTTTGTGCCCCCCCCATATGTTGAAATAGTAACCCCCAGTTAGGAGGGGGTTAATAATTAGGAGGTGGGGTCTTTGGAAAGTAGGGTTTTTGATCATGGAGATAGAGTCTTCCTAAAAGGGATTCGTTCCCTTGTAAAAGAGGTCCCAGAGAGATTCTTGCCCCTTCCACTATGTGAAGACACACCCAGAAGCCAGCAGTCTGCAATTGGAAATAGGGTCCTTACCATGCCCACACTCTGATCTCAGAATTCCAGCCTCTAGAACTTTGAAAAATAAGTTTCTATTGTTTATAAGTCACCCAATCTATGGCAATAAGTTATAGCAACCCTCTCTAATAGACTACGACAGTACTTGGTTTAAAATGTACATTTCCTACCTGTTCTCCCAG
>NW_006979473.1:0-556 GCF_000164805.1 Carlito syrichta | reverse complement strand
TGGGCAGTTGGAAGGCAACCTTTCATTGGACAGATGGAAAAGTGAGGCCAAGAGAGAGAGAGGGACTAGCCCTGAAAACATAAACTGGCAGAGTCTAAAAGAGAAGGGAGAGTTCCAGCCTTATGAGCTAGGACTGAACCCTTTCATGGGATGCGATTTGGGAATGAGATCCCCAAGATCCTGAGGGAATCCCTGGTCAAACCCTTCCAATGGGGGGGCATTTACTTTTGGTCTTGATGCACACACACAGTAATTTTCCAGGTGAGGGGGATCAGAGAAGAAGCTGACACTAGGGAGGTGACATAAGAAAAAAATAAGAGAAGGTGGAGCTGCTTTGTGGTGGAGTAGGACTGCCCAGATTTCTTGCAACATGCACGGGGCCCACAGTAGGAGGAGAGGGAGAGATGCCAGGCTGGTGGCAGTGGGTCCTCAAGGTTCACAGAGCTCTTTCTGGGCTTGAGCCATGCCCAGGACAGCCTCTAAATAACAGGGCCTCTGGGCATGGGTCTGCAGTTATAGTCAGGTACCTGGAACTAGGATGACATCCTCTCTCTCA
>NW_006979472.1:0-842 GCF_000164805.1 Carlito syrichta | reverse complement strand
GAGAAGGGATTGCTTGAGGCCAGGAGTTTGAGGCCAGCCTGGGAAAGATAGTGAAACACCGCTTTTACAAAACAATTGAAAAATTAGTTGGGCGTGGTGGCATGTGCCTATAGTCCTAGCTACTCAAGAGGTGAGAGGATCACTTGAGCCCACAAGTTTGAGATTGCAATGAGTTATGACTATGCCACCGCATTCCAACCTGGGAAACAGACTGAGACTCTGTCTCTTAAAATACAAAATATGGGTCAAGAGAGAGAGAGTTCTTTAGCTGTCATCCAGATGGGATACAAGGGGTGGGGAGGCCTTGAAATCATAGGAAGAGGTCACATGATGTCACTCATCATATTCCCACAGGAGCCTGTAGCCTCCCGAGACCAAGGCTGCTGCCCCGGAGCAGGGCTTCTTAACTTCTTCATGCACTCAGATCTCGGGGGAGCCTGGTCAAAACGCAGGTTCTGACTCAGTTGTTCTGGTGTGGGGCCTGAAATTCAGCATTTCTACCAAGTTCTCCATGGGGCTGCTGGACCCTGGACCTAGACCTGATGGTTCTCATCCCTGGCAGCAAGTTGATGTCATTTCAGGGGCTCTTGGAGTGCTTGGGGTCCACTCCCCCCAAAAGTCTCAGTTTTAATAGTCTAGGTTGGAACCTGGGCATTGGCATATTTTAGAAAGCTTCCCAGGTGACTCTTATGTTCAGCGAAGACTGTCCATCCTCAGTCAGCTGACTTGTCAAACAAAATCTTCATATTCTCTTTTTTTATTAAAATAAGGTATATGAGGCTGTTTGATGATGGTCTCAAAATAAAAAAAAAAATAAAACGTGTGGGGATTAAATGAGAAAG
>NW_006979471.1:0-651 GCF_000164805.1 Carlito syrichta | reverse complement strand
TTTTATTCAAACCAAACAGTTTTAACTGAAAACTAACAACTGCCTTCCCTTTCTTCCCTCTGTTGAAAGAAGTGTTGCAACTAATCAAAACCTCCTATACAGATGTAATCTTGGACACATTAAGGATACCACATCCTGACCACTGTGACCAGTGAGTAGGAGACCCGCCACAGCCTGGACCAGAAAGCAGAGCAAGAGTTTCTCCCTTTGAAGCACCTACAACCCTCAACATAACAAGAAACAGTGCTGCCCAATCACAGAAACTGAAACAATAACAAGAATAAAACAAATTTACTAAGCTGTCCACTTCATGGAGAGCAGCAGAGGGTGCTTTGTCTTTTGTAGGGTGCCTGTACCACTAGATTCCAGTGAAGAGTCCAGATTTCCAAACATAATCGCTGAACCTTGCACTTGCCATGGACATTGATCCCTTGTTCTTCCAACTATGCCCTCATGATGGACCTACCATACCTAGACTTGTGGAGTGGACCACCTCTTGCCTTAGAAATCATTGCGAATCCAGCCTTCCTCACACCAAGAATCCAGACCTCTAGCCTTGGAGTTGTACCTCCAGATATCACTTAGGGCAGGTCACACAAAACCACATCTCTCCACCTTCCCCTTTGAGCCCTGCCTTGGTGGAGCAGTAGT
>NW_006979470.1:0-2845 GCF_000164805.1 Carlito syrichta | reverse complement strand
TGTTAATTCTGTCCTTGTGTCTTGCCTTTATATGTGATGGGAGGCACGATGACCAGTCCTTTTTTTTTGATGGATATCACACTGTGTAGACCACCGTCAAAATGAGTGTACCAATGATTGTTCTCCTCTGTGATTAGTGATATGATGACTTTCCATTCTCTGTGATGAGTGTCACAGTTACTGGACTTCCCCCATGATTGGTGCCCTAGTGACTGCCCTTTGTTGTGATGGGTGCCACAGTGACAACCCCTCCTCTGTGATGGGTGTTACAATAAATAGCCCTCCTCTGTGATGCATTACTTTGTGACTGGCCCTCCTCTGTGATGCATTCCTTTGTGACTGGCCCTTCTCTGTGCTGGGTACCACAATGACTCTCCCTGCTCTGTAATGGATGCCACAGTGATTGACCAACTTCTGCTATAGGAGACCTGGTGACTAAACCTCCACTGTGTTGTATACACCAATAAATGACCCTCTTCTGTGATGGCTGGCCCTGTGTCTGGTTATCCTCTGTGTTGGGTGTTCAAGTTATTAGGCATGTTCTGTAGAGGGTGTCCCGGTGACTGGTCCTCCACTGTGATGTGTAACCCATTGACTGATCATCTTCTGTGATCAGAACCCCAGTGAATGGCCTTGTTTCTAATTGATGTCCCTCTAACTGAATGTTCTCTCTGATTGTCGCCTCAGTGCCTGGCCTTACATTATGAATGTCTCAGGGACTGGCTGTCCTCTGTGATGGGTGCAAAAGGGACTAGCCCTCATCCGTGATGGATGTCCCATGACTGACCCGCCTGTGATAACTACCCAGGTGAATAGCCCTCGTTTTTGATAGCTGTCCTAGTAACTGGCATTTCTTTGTGTTCAGTGCTGCAGTGACTGGGTGCCCCAGTAACTGGGTCTCCTCTGTGTTTGTTTCCCCATTGACTAGCCCTTCTCCATTATGGGTGTCCCAGTATCCAATCCTCCTCTGTAATGAGTGTTCCAGTGATTAACTTTCCTTTTTGATTTCAGTACCAATGATTAGGACTCCTAAATAATGGGTGCTCCACTGAAAACAACTCCTCCATTTCTGTTGCCCTAGTGTCTGGGCCTCTATGATGATTGGTGCCCCAGTGATTGGCCCATCTCCATTATGGGACCCCAACTTAGTGGCCCTCCTTTGTAATGGGTTTCAGTGACTGTGCCTCCTCCATAATATGTGTTGCAGTGATTGTACCCACTCTGTGTTTTCTGCACCAGTGATTGCCCTTCATATATGATTGGTGCCCCATTGTCTAGCTGTCTTCTATTATAAGTGAATGGGCCTCCTTTACTTTTGGTGCCATTGTGCCTGGGCCTTTTCTGTGATTTGTGTCCCAACGATTGGCCATCATCAGTAATGTGTGTCTCATTGATTAGCCTTCTTTGGTAATAGGTGTCCTAGTACACTGTCCTCCTTAAAAGTGTGTGCACCAGTGACAAGTCCTCTTCTTTGTTGGATTCTCCAGTTTCTGGGCCTCCTTCATAATGGTTGCCCAGTGGCTAGCTCTCCTATGTGAAATATGTACCAGTGATTGGGTGTTCCCCATAGTAAGTTCTACCTTTACTTGAACTGCTTCATAAATGTAGCCCCGGTGACTGGGCCTCCTCCAAATAAGATGCCATAGCAAATATCCCTCCTCTGTAATGGGACCCAGTGACTGGCTCAACTCTGTGATGGGTGTCACAGAAATTGACTCTCCTATGTAATAGACACCCCACTTAATGGGCCTTCTCTATATTGCATGCCCCAGTGATTAGCCCTCCTCACAGAGGAGGTGCCCTCATGATTGATCCACCTCTGGGATGGATGCCTCTCCTGTATGTAAGATGCCCAGTGACTGGCCTTCCTCTTTTTTTTGAGTTGGAGTCTCACTCTGTCGCCCAGACTGGAGTGCAGTGGCCGCTCCCAGCCACTGCAGCCTCGACCTGCTGGGCTCCATTGATAATTCTGCCTCAGCCTTCAGAGTAGCCAGAATTACAGGCACGTGCTACCATGCCCAGTTGACTTTTTTTATTTATTGTAGAGATGAGGTCTCTCCAAGTTGCCCTGGTGGGTCTTGAACCCGTGGGCTCAGGCAATCCATTCACCTCAGCCTCCCAAAGGTGCAGAATTACAGGCTGAGTCACTGGGCCTGGCTTGGCCCTCCTCTTTGATGACTGCCTTAGTGACTGCTTTTTCTCATTTATGGGTTCCCCAGTGATTCTCCTTCCTCAGTGATGGATATCTCAGGCAATGGTCATCTCATGAGATTGCTGTCCCAGTGACTGTCTCCTCTCTAAAGCTCCTTCAGTGAGTATCCCTTCTTTGGGTTGGTGCCTCATTACTGGTCCTCCTCTGTGGTTTATGCTTTAGTAAAATAATCTCCTTTGTGATGGATGTCCCCAGAGTCTGTCCTTCCTCTGGGATAAGTCATCAAGTTCCTCTTCTTCTATGATCAGTCCCGAATTACCTGACCTCCATAATTAGTGACCTAGTGACAGGGTGTCCTAGTGACTGACCTACCACTATAATGTGTGCTGTAGTGACTGGCTTCTCTGTGGTGGGGTCCCCTGAGACTGACTTTCTTATGTGATGGGTGTACCAGTGATTTGCCTTCTTCTGTGATGTGTGCATTACTGATTAGACCTCTTTCATTATGGGTGCCCCAGTGACAGGCCCTCCTCTGTGATGGCAGGCCAACTCCTCCACAGTGGGTGCCTCAGTGTCTAGCTCACCTCTGTGATGGATGTCCCAATGACTAACCTTCTCCCAAAATGCAGGTCACAATGATTCAAGCTCCTCTGTGATTTGTGCCCTAGTGACTAGCTCTCATTTGTCTTGTGC
>NW_006979469.1:0-13470 GCF_000164805.1 Carlito syrichta | reverse complement strand
CCGGTCTGGGTGACAGAGTGAGACTCCAACTCAAAAAAAAAAAAAAAAAGAAAACTACCCTGAAGGATTAACAGCCTCTGTACATGCTAGCTATGTCTATCATATCATGGTCTCTGGGGATCCCTGTCTTGTCATCCTTTGTCCTTTATCATTTATTCATCTTGTTCTTGCCAGCATCCTCTCTACGTATCATTCATCCGTACAGTGGTACATAAAATTAGATGGGCCTGTCCACGATGAAACTGTCACAAACGGACATGAGCCACATCAGGAAAACCCTGAAACAGCAGGCAGAGTTCTCACCAGAGCCTCCTGTGGGTGTCAGAGTGGAGGTGGGGTGGACTGGAGGAGAGAGAGGGAGGGCGTGAGGGAAGAGGGAGGAGAGGAGAGACATGTGAGGAGGGTGAAAGAAGAAAGTGTTGATGAGACAGAAAGAGAAAGAGGAGGATGCCCAGAGCTAGACAAGACAGGAGGGAAAAAGGCCCAGGGAAAAGAGAAAAAGAGAAAGAGGAGAGGAAGAGAAAATGGGATGAAGGAAAAGAAAAGTTAAAGGAGGGGTAGAGAGGAAAGACATTCTGAGACAACTGGGCTAGAAATCCCATGGAGCTCTTTAAAAAACTTCTCATTTTAACATCTTTTCTGGTAAACTCAAAGAAGGTCACATTGAATTTCCATGGAAATGACCCATCCTGGGTTTTGGTGACCTGAGTCAGGAGGTGTGATGGGGGACATTGCATGTCTGCCAGGTTGACATGAGGGGAGAGGAGGGAAAGAGAGGAAGGAGAGCGAGGCCAGGGAGGGGAGGGGGAAGTGAGACCACAGGGAGGAGTGTGTTCATTTGCTTTGTATTCTAGGGTTGCTGGGGTGAAGACACAAAAGCCAATCTTTAACTAGTGAGTTGGAACTTTAATGTTTACCAAGCAGATACAGCACCCCCTCCCCAGTTCCCCTTCCTCTAGCTCCCTCTCCTCACCACCTCCAGGCATCCTGTCTGGACCCAGCTCCCCACCGCACCCCCCCAGCCCTGGGGAGGAAACCTTTCTGCCACTCAAGGAGCACAGTGCTGGCCACTGCTTGTCCTGCCACCTGGTTTTCTCTCATCAGTCTCTCATCCCAGAGTCTCTGGGAACAGATGGATTCTTTCTGGAAGATGGTTCCCGGCAAAGTCCCAAAGGCTGGAGGAGCTGGGACTAAGCCTCAGGGGCCTGGTTTAAGGAGCAGAATTCTTCCAGGCTTCCTGCTCACAACAAGGCCCCAGGTAGCTCTCTGAGTGGCCCCATGGGAGTCTCCTGCCCAGGCAGGCCTTAACTTTGGGCTGCTCTCATCTGACACACTCGTCTTCCTCCTAAGCCTCTGTTTCCACCATCCCCATATCCTAAAGGAAACCTTGAGCACTCCAGAGACACCCTGGTCCTCTCTAAACTCCCAAAGCAACTGACGGTGTCAGCAGTGGTGGCTTTCCTGGCCTTTGGCAGCAGACCCAGTGCTGGTTCTGGGTGGCCATTTATCAATTGTGTGACCTTGGGCAAACTTAGGTCTCTTCATTTGGGGGAGCAATCATGACATCTTCCCCCACAGGATGGTTGTGAAGAAAAAATGAGGCAACGGAGGTGGACTGCTTGGCATTCTCCCTGTCAGGTAGTACGTGCTTAACAAATATTAATTGTGATGGTTGAGAAATTGCCCACACGTCTCATTTTATAACATGTGCTGTCTTGTATTGTTGGTTATATATTTTGTGTGTGTGTCTGGTTTCTATCCCCAACATGATGGACAACTCTGAGGGGTGAGGAAGATGTGTCTTTTTTATCTCTGTGTCTTTCAGGACACCTAGCACAGTGTCTGGCACATGCTCAGGAAATACATACTGATGGATTGAGAAGCTGCTCCGTGTTGACTGTACCCTGTAAATCATGCACCAAATACTGGAAACAGAAGGGATGGGCTACAGAGGGCAGGGACCAGGAGGGAGTGAGATCTTGAGTGTGAAGGGGAGAGAGATAGAGACAGAGTTAAGAAAACATAAAGTCCTCTGCCTGGACTCCAGTTATCAAAAAAAAAAGGGCCTTGATGAGGTCTCATAATCTCATTCTGCTGAAATCATGCCAGACTCAAAACTCATAATCTGTTTGTGACACTAGTCCAGGGATGAATTTACCATCCATTGGAGGAACTTTGCTTGGGCCGTGTCCCAGGGTCACTGACCTCTGATTTTAAGAGCAGTCACTGTGGTTTGGTTTCTGAACTTCCACTTATTCTAAAAGAAATGCCAGTGCCCCTTTCTAGTACCCAAATGAAAACACATGCCAGGGTGCCTCTAGCTCTGTTTCTGTCATTTTGTTGTTGTTGCTCATGGTGGAGCAGTGTGTGTGTGTGTGTGTGTGTGTGTGTGTGTGTGTGTGTGTGTGTGAACAATGGGTTTCTTTTTCTTGCTGGCAACAGGGTGCTAGCTCTGTGCCTTGCTAGGAAACAGAACAGGCTGCCTGTATTATCCCTCCAGTGGAGGGGTGATTTTAATGGATTGATTTTAATGGATTTTGAATTCTGGAAAGTGCCTAAATTGCTGAGGTTACCAGTTTTCTAGGTTCTTTTTTTTTCAATTTCATTCTCCTTAGTCAAACATAGAATGTGCTTGCTGGTGCACCTACTGTGGTTACCCCAGACAAGACGAGGTCCCCCTCTGTCCCCTAAACAAACAGGTGGCCACAGCTTTTGCTGATGGGCACCCCTATTATTTGGTTGGATGAGAGGATTTTGCTTGGCCCTGTCCCTGCATTTGCTAGTGACACACTTTCCCTGATCTCAAAGGAAGAGAACCAACCCACAGTCATAACACCCGGCCTGCTTTCTGTAATCAAAATGACTCCACTTTAAAGAATCATTTTACTTGGCTATTTTGTTTTTCATTTATCTGCATGTGGGCTTGTGCACGGACGGTGCACCTTCGGAACTTCAAGCTACAATCCTGTCTTTTCTTCCTGTCCCTCCCCCCCGCCATGGGCCATGCCTGCCCTGAGACTTGTGTGATGAGGGTTTTGAGGCCATGAGTCTCCCTGTGAAGCCTTTGAAGAAAAGACAGTGTTCCCGGCACTGCAAGGGGACTCTGGGCTATGTTTCAGCTCTGCTATTGGCCTCCAGCCTCCCGCTCCTCTCTCCCAACATACATTCAGGTTTTTTTCTGCCCTTTCTCTCAAACTTATCCAACTTGTTTTTGTGATTTCAGAAAAACGCCACTGGATCTCCCAGTATGAAGGATTAGCACAGATTATGCGGAACAGTGTTAATTATCTGCGGAAGGGGGGCTGGCACATCGCTCCAATGTGCTCCTGATTTTCCCTGGGCCTTTCTGCCTGGTAATAAGCCTTCTTTAATCTGGCAAGCCCCTTGGTGAAACCAGCACCACGGACAGCTGCTCAACCAAATTAGTCTTTGATATGTGACCTTTAATGTAATTACTGCAACATCAAGGTATTTCTATAAATTATTAAAGAACTAATACACTCCATCATTTAGCTATTCTATTATATGTAAAATAAACAACCACAAGTTAATATTAGATCCTCAACAATCCACACTCTCTGCTGAAATTCTCCCAGTTCTTGGCCTCTCCCTCTTCAAAATCCCAAGTCTCCTCCTCCCATCCTCACTCTTTCTGTTTTCCCATCGGATTCCAGTTTTGAGCCATCCTGCAATTCCTCAGCAATCTCTCTCCAGCTGATGAAGGGCCTCCCATAACAATGTGGTATTTTCTATTCCATTTGGGTGACTCTAAAATATCTACCACAATGTCCCCCAAAGCAAAGTACCATAAACACTTTATTAATCAGCAGCAACCTTTCTCAGAAGCCTTTGATTATCTTACAATATGGCTTTATGCTTCACAGATAACATGGGGCGATGTGGAGCATATTTCTGCCAGCTTACAGAGGGTACCCAGAAAGTAATTACTATAATATATGTGCATGTAACCGCGCCACTGAAAAAACCAACTGGGGAATGGCCACCCTGCCAGAGCAAGCTTCACACAAAATCCGTGCGGTGTTCTATTTCCATATATTTGCATCTGCGGGGATGTTATTAAGATGACTCGGCCCCGTGCTTTGCGATTACAAACACCAAAATGCAGTACAAAGTCTGTCTTAAAGGAAGGAAGGCCCTGTGTAATTCGGTACTCCCCTCCCCTAAACGGGTAAATAAAGATCTTTGATGCGGAGGGAGCCGCCCCCGCCCGGGGTTTGCATTTTCCTTTTCGTCTACCTGGTTAACCTTTCCTGCCGCAGGGCAGAGATGGAACCATGTGTTTACATATGGCTGGCTTCGTAGGAATGTAAACATGCATGTGTACGCATGGGTGTGCATACATATAGCACACACGTGCTTCCCTGCAGGGCCCATTTCATAAGCCTGAGCACTGTATATTTATAAATTTTCTAAATTATGCCCACAAACACACATCTTTCCACGTATCTTTAGATACTCAGCAGTCGTATATCTATCCCACCCACACAGCCCACCCCCACCACACCGCCTCATCCCTCTGAACCCACAGGAGAGACCGCACAGACCCTTGACCCGAGGAACACTTCTTATTTTATGGTGATGAACTAGCCTCGATAATAGCCATGGCTGATATCACACCCAGTTAGGGAGGCCATAAATAATTCTCTTCTCCCCTGCACAGAAGCTATAAACCAGGACTGAGGCACGATGGTTTATCAAAGACGAGGGCTGGCTCCTTAAATAAACCGCGGTGATCTCACTCGCGGCGGAGCCCATTTCCGGCTTGGAGGCGCCCCCCTCCCACCCAGGAACAGCCCGTGTAGACAGACGTGCTGGTCAAACTCGATCGCGCACGCAGCCGCGCGGAGGCGGCTCGGACCTCCGGGGACCCGAGACGTGCCGCGCGCCCCCGCCCCGGGCCGCCCCCGCGGGACCGAGTCCAGTCGAGCCCCCGCCTCTGAGTCCGTCGGACCTGGACGACCAAACACCCGGGCGGCTCCGGGGAGCGCGCATAGCGGGGGAGTGGGGCGCGGGCTCCCGAGCGAAGGCGGGCGGCGGGCGGCGGGTGCCCAGGTCGCGCTCTTCCTGCCCGCCTCCTGGAGTCGCCCCCTGACGGTGCGTCGATCGCTCGCGCTGCGGCGGGCGCCATTTACCCCGGGCAGGGTCTTCTGCTCCTGCAGCGCGCTCTGGGCCTTCAGCGCTGATTCACGCTTGCAGTAGGTGAGGAAGGCGCAGCCTGGAGGAGGAAGCAACGCCAAGAAGGGTCAGTGGGGCGCCCCAGCCCTGCCGCCTCTCCTCCCCTCGTGCTCGGTCCCTGTGCCCACCTCGCTTTCTCTCCCGTGCACTGGACTCCGAGCTTCTCTGCCTCTCCAAATTCCAGTCTGTCTGCCTCTCGTCCCTCCCTTCAGTTTTCTATTCTGCTCCCTCCTCAGAGTCGCTCCACCCTGCATCCTCCCCCCACCACACCCCCTCTCCCCACCTGGTCCCTCCCTGTCAACGTGTCTAGGTGCCTCAGGCCTCTCTACCCTCTGCCTCAGCTTCAGCGCCAGCCCCTACACTTCCTAGAAGGGGCAGCTTCCACCGCTCACCCCCAGCACCCTGCAGCTGCACTTGACCTTGAACTCTTGTTCTGACCTCTTAGGCATGCTGGCAGCTGCTCCATTTGCGCTGATGGAAGGTCCCCTCCAGACCTTCCAAACGAGGGCTCTCTCTGCAAGGAGGACCCCAGGTCAGGCTGTCCTAGTAAAATACATTGGGTTGCCACGTGTCCCCTGCCACAGTCCCTGTTGCCCTGCCCCAGTCCTTGTTGTCTTGCTTGCAGTGCAGGTGGTCTTCACACCCCTCAGAGGACTTGTTAGGCATACCCAGCCTACTGAGGCACAGTGCTGTGTCCGAGACTCACCTTTTCTCTGTCTTTAACTCCCTGAGTGACTCTGGCCATCCTCAGTCTCCCCATCTGTGAACCAAGGGGACTCAGTCTAGTTGTCCCATCGAGTGATGCTAAGAGGGCCACACCCTTACTGCCCAGCCAGGGCATCTGTATGTAACAGAGCAATATATGAGGGCGTGACTTTTCACAGCTGCCCTTCTGGCATGGTGACAAGGCAAGGGGAGTGTTTGTCAATGGGTCAGTCTTTCTGGGCGTTCCCTCAAGCTGCCCAGTGTCAGGGGCCTCTTCATCTGTCTAAAGATGTGGCTGAAGGTAGCTTGGGAGGCCTGCAAGGCTTGACACCACAGGGAAAGTAAAAAAGCCCACTATAGTCAAAGCATGCTTGAGTGCCCTGGGGGACGGTCACCTCAGACTTTCCCAAGCCACCCATGGCCCAAGAGAACGCACTCCGCAAGATGGCTGTCCTCCCTTGTTTCTCTCCCTCTCCCATTATCTTATCTGAGCCCCTCCACAACCTGTGAGCCTGGTATGCCTTCCTTCCCCATTTTCACTTCTCCCAACCCTCTCCATCTTTCAGGAATCTGATCGAGGTCCACCTACTCCAGGCAGCCCTCCTTGACTATCTAGCCTATCCCCAGCCAGTCAATTGGTCATTCTCATGGCCATTTATTTCTGAGTGCTCCTCTGTGCCAGACTCTGTTCCAGGCCCCATGGCCTAGGCCCTCGTCTCATGAGGCCTGCAGACTGGTGGTGCCAATGCTAGCCCTCGTCACCAGGCTTGCGCTAGTTTCTTGCTGCTGGGCACAGAATGCTCCTGTGTCTTCTGCAGCTCTGGATGCTGACACTATCCAGCTTGTACTCAGTGAAAACCCCCTCCCTCCTGTTCCAATGGGGAAATTGGTGCTGCCTCTCTTCCCCTCCTGGCTTCAGAGAGGAAGCAGAAGGGGAATGTATTTGAGAAGGGGATGCAGAGATGGACGAAGCAAGCAGGGAGGGCAGCCTGGGAGACAGACACTGTCTGCTCTGGGTTTCCCCTCTGCCTTCTCCCCCTCCCAACTCCTGTTCCAGGCTGGAAAGAGCTGTCCAGGAGCCTCCCTCCCACTCCAGCTCATCCCTTCCCTCACCCAGACCCCAGTGCACCCCCTCCCTTCCTCCTTCCTCCTCCCTCCCGGTTATTGGCAGACGGTTATTGATGGAGACACCCGAGGACTGAAATGAATAGCGGTCAGAGGCCTCCGTGATGTCGTCCCTTGTACTGGTGCCTGCCTCTCCCAGGGGGCTTGCCTCTCCCGGGGCATCTTTCCTCCCATCCCCTCATTGGCATTGTCCTCCGCCTGCAACCAGGAGGTGGCCTGCCTTGGCTGCACGCAGGCAAGCCAGCTTGGGACAAGTTCAGGAGCAGGCTTGGAGAGGGAGGAGGAGAGAGGAAGGAGGAAGGGGGGTGTGTGACCATACTGTTTCCAGAGCCCAGGCTAACAAGGAAAGGATTCCAGAGGTAAAAGAAATTTGGTCCTTTGGCCCTGAGGTCTGGGGTTGGTGTTTGGGGGGGGTGGAGATCATGATGGCACAGATACCCCCCCATCTCTACCCTCCCATTTTCCTAGGATCCTCCTAAGTGTGTGACACCAATGGCAGGACCTGTTATGAGGAGCCACCCAGGTGTCCTGGGGGCTCCCTGAGGGATTTAGGACCACGCCCTGAGTTCCCTTCTCCTGTCCCTTGGGCTCAGATGGCTCTCCCAGCACCCAAGTTTCCTGTCCTTCAGGGATTGCCCCTTTTCATTCCGCTGCTCTGGAATAATGGATAAAACTACAGTCTGGGGAGGCAGAAGTGGGCTTTGGAAATTGTCCCTGGTGGGGTGTGTGGCAGAGAGGTGGCAGAACTGTGGAGGGAGAAGTCACACCACAGTGCCACCCTCAGCAGTGGGTCCCTGGGCTCCCTATCCTGGCAGGAAAGGGAATCCATGACCCCCCCTCCAACCCACACAGACCTCTGATTCCATTGTGGGAGCCGAACATTCAGGGAGAGGCAGGCAGAGTGGGCAGCGGGAGGGTGTTGCCAGGCTAGGTTGCAGGCAGGGGTGGCAGTCACCCTTCTCCATCAGGGCAACCTGCAGACCATGGTGCAAGGGGTGCTCTGGTCCCTGAGAAGGTGGGCGGCACCCTCTCCCATGTGGGGGAAAACACAGTGCGGCAGAATTAATTGAATGGAGATGGCAGTCATTTACAAAGTCCCCATGTGTGGGGATAAAAGGCCCGTGTCATTGTGAAGTGAAGGAAGTATAATTTCCTGCCCAGCTTAGAACAGGGATGAAACCTGTGGTGTCATCATCACAGAAGGGAAGGCTCCTCGTGTTGCTCTCCCTCCTCCTACTCCAGCCGGGCCTTGCCTTCCTACTAATTGAATTACAGAATTAGCCAGAGGAAAGTGGTCCTAGAATAGGAAGGTCTGGACTTTAATAAAACATCAGATCCTTCAGGTCTTGGACTTGGCTAGCCTGGAGGGATAGGGGGAGAGCTGGGGGATGGGGAAGAGGAAGGGAGGGGACCCACTGGCCAGGCCTAGGGACCAAGGAGGGAGCTTCTTCATCTGTGTGATCTTCTCAGGGGATCCAGGAAGACCTCTCTGCCCCAAATCTCCATGCATCCACTTGCCAGGTGCCTGAAATCGTACCCTCAGGGCATGCTTCAGCAGTTCTCACCCTGAGCTGCACCTAAGAATCACGTGGAGAATTTAAAATCCAGAGGCCTGCCACTGTGGGGGAAGTTAAGGCACATCTCTTGGAATGGTTAGAGAGAGAAGGGAGAGAGGGACCCCCACTAGAAAGAGGGTTACGGGGGTTCTGAGGTCAAATCTGTCCCCCCATCCTGCCTCTGCCTCCCACGGTCTGAGTGGACGAGGCAGCCTCTGTGGTACCTTCTGAAACAGATGTACCACATGAGGCAGAGGCAACCCCAGAACAGCTCATTACTTACATGCTCTCCCTCTGACAATGTCCTTCCATCTCTAGTGCCTAGTTGGTGTCTACACAGCCTTCGAGACCCACCTCTTGGGCCCACTCCTTAGAGAAGCCCTGAGTACCCACTTCGGCCACTGTCTCACCGGCCGTAGATTCCTGTGTGACCTTACCCTTGACCACTGCTGCCTCAAGGGGAGGCCTTGTTTCCCTACCTCAACCATGAACAATTTGACCTTGGGTCCTTGGGGCTCCACAGGGAGCAGGCAGGAAAGTGACCCTATGGAGCTATGTCAGTTTCTCTGCTATTCTCTGTGTGTTCTGTCACTGATGTCCTGCCATCTTCTCAGGACCGTTCCTGGCTTTTCCATAGTCCTCTCCCCCAGGAACTTCACCTCTCTCTCTTCCCTCCCATGGAGTATTCCTTGCTGGTATCCAACAATTCCCACTGTTCTCCCCTCTCCATAAGAGAGGGGCTGCAATTCCACACCACAAAATAGAACTCCACCTTTCTCTTGTGTGGTAAACCCAGTCCCAGGACATCACCTTTTCCTACTGCCTCTCTCCTTTGGAGCTCATATGTCCTTCTAAGAGTGCTAAGCTTTTCTTCCTCCAGGAAACCTTCCCTGACTATACCAACCCCAACATCTCTCATAACCCTTGCTGATTGGCCCTCTCGCTTGGCAGTGAGAATACATGTCTTTGTCTACCTTGCCCTGATGTGTGTTTGTCCTCAGTGGAAATGTTCTGTTATAGGTGTTGCTAACCCCAGGACTCTTCCCTGATGGCAGAGGGCATGGAATGCAGAGATTGCTGACCTCCATCCTGCCTCCAGCTGGGTGAGAGTGAGCCTCCAGAGAGGCAGGAGGATGTGGCTAGCTGCAGGGACCTGGTTGTGGGGGAGGTGGCCATGAGGTCTGGGGAAGTCAGCACATTGCTCAGACCCCTGGTGGCAGAAGCCATCCATCTTCCTCAGAAGAGGCAGCCTGGGGGGTGGGGTTGGGGGGCCATGGGGGTGGGAAGATAGATGGCTCCCCGAGCCAATGTGTCAGGGCTCAGCCTGCTTGCTTCTTCAGGGCCCATCCAGCATGGAAATCTTCCCCTCAGCCATGCTTCTTCCTTCAGGCTCAGCACTAGTCCACTCCCTGCCCCACTGATACCCTCTTTAAATCAGAAACTCCAGAGAAGAACTTGGTCCACTCCAGGATGCAAAAGGGGCAGGAAATCCCTAGGGAAAGGGACCAGCTTTCTCTTGCTCCTCTTGCTGGGCCAGGGGCAGCAAGTTCAGACCAAGGGGTCTTGCTGGCTCTGGACAAGGAGCTGCAAACCTCAGAGGGTTAAAGGGCCAGCAGGCAGGTCCTTGGTCAAGCGTCCTCCCTGTCATTTGCCCTCGTTTACACCCAGAACGTGCAAGAACTCCATGCCTGGTGTCAGCTGCTCCATCTTTACAGCACTGTGGAAAAGGACAAAAAGTAGACACGACATATTGATGGCCTGTCCCCCTTCTCAGCATGGTCCAGCTCTCAATGGAGGGTGTCTTTTTCTCATGATCTTGGCCATTTAAGTCACTTTTCTGACTGGGCCTTGGGCTGCACCCAATATGAATATGGTAGGATCAGTCATAGGCATTTAGCAAGATTTAACCTGAGGGCTACGGCAAAGAAGGAGTCAGCAAATGTGGTCGGGTACTGGCCTCCCTGAGTTAATCCCTCAAATCTGTGGAGGTAGCTTTTACATATTTCAGAGGGGCTGGGGCTCTGGCTTTCGCCCTAGAGTGTGCTGGCCCCAATCCTGGGAAAGGTTAGAACTGCCCCTTGTCACCCTTCAATCATCACTGACTCACAGAGAGAGCCCAAAGTAGGTGAGAGGGGTTGGCAAAGGGGGAGGGTGATCGCTGGGGGTGGGACAGAGTACTCAGTACTCAGAGCACCCAGCACTTAGCTCTATTTCTTCTCTTTCCAGAGACCCTCACAAGCCCCTAGAGCCCACTGAGAAAGAAATGGAACCAATTAATCAGTTGACTGGCACACAAGACTCAACAAATCACATGACTGGGATTGGCGCAGTGCTGTCATGTGTGGATGGAGTGAAAAGATGCTTCGTTCATTCACCCATTCATTCATTCATTGATGACCCACAGTTTGCCATGCAAGATATAATCTCTGCTTTAAAAGAGACCCTAGGCAAACATAATTGCACGGCCAGGTAACGAGTGTGCAACAAACACATCCACTGAGCCAAAGTTTGTGAAGGGTCTATGGGTATCACAGGTGACAGCAACAAATATGCACTGATTTTCAGTTATATTTTGGGCATTGATCTAAGGGGTTTTTTTTTTTTTTTGAGTTTGAGTCTCACTCTGTCACTCAGACTGGAGTGCAGTGGCCACTCCCTGCCACTGCAGCCTTGACCTGCTGGGCTCTGGTGATCCTTCCACCTCAGCCTTCCAAGTAGCTGGAACTACAGGCGCACACTACCATGCCTGGCTAATTTTTGATTTGTTGTACAGATGAGGTCTCGTCAAATTGCCCAGGCGAGTCTCAAACCTGCGGGCTCAAGCAATCCACTCACCTCGGCCTCCCAAAGTGCTGGGATTACAGGCTGAGTCACCGAGCCCGGCTGGTCGAAGGGCTTTAAATGCATCAACTCATTTAAGTCTATAAAATAGAATTATTACCATCCCCATTTTACTGAGTAGGAAACTGAGATACTTAAAGATTGAAGACTTGCCCAAGGTCCTGTGGCCAGGTCCATGGTAGAACCAGTACATGAGCTGGAAGGGACTGCCTACAGAGCCTGTGTCCTGAGCCCTGGACTCTGCAGCCTTGTGGAAGAGGTTACTCAACTCTGTCTGGGAGAAAACTCAGTGCAGGGACGCCTGAGTGAGTCCCCAACCCAGAGTTGCCTCAACAGAAGGATGTGCTCAGATTGGGCTCTGCATGTGCAAAGATGAAGCAGGTGAGTTTGAGGTTCCTGGGGTGATTGGAGATGACCTGAGGGTGGTGTGAGGGCCCCACCCCCTCCAAACCCCTTTCAGATGCCCTCCTCAACATATCTCTTTGCTGTTCTCACTTTCTGTTCTTTCTCCTGTCTTATCCCCTCCCCTCTCCTTCCCTCCCCTCCTGCTTCTTTATGTCCTTTCCATTCCCTCCTCCCCCTACCCTGTCTTTCTTCCTGCTCTTTTGTTGTCTCATGACCAGAACCCATATTCTCTCTTGTCCAGCTATTTAATTTTTCCCCTGACGACTGCAGGCCACATTGTTGTCCCCATCCCTAGACAATGGTAACATCGGCCCCTGAAGTTTCTGTAACCAGCCAACTGGTGGCTCTGGGAAGGACACTCAACCCCTGTGACCTGATTGCTACCATCGCAGGATGTCTGGAGTTGTGGAACAAGGCTGTGACCTCAGAGGGAAGTGGTCTGGTTCTGATAGTGGTCTCTGCCTTTTCCTGGGAGCCCAGGTTGGTGGGGAGGTGAGAGGGTGTTGCACAGCTTCTCCCAAAACCTGGGGCATGGAGATAATGACACTCACCTGCTGGAGTCACAGGTGCCCAGCAGAGTACCTGGGATGCCATTAATGGGGCAGGGGTGTGGGGTATTTTACTCTTGCTATGCTTGTTAGTAGTAAAAGTCATAAAATGACGCTTGAATTCCCCTATAGGGTGGAAGTGGCTTTGGCCTTGATACGGTCTGGTGCTGTCTGCTTCCCTTCACAGGACCCATGCCTGGAATTGGGAGTCTGAGTGTGTTTTGTTTACCTTCTGTGCATCTAATATGCTAATGACAGGAGGCAGGAATGGGCTGGCAGGGACCCAGGTGACAGAGAGCTGGCTTCATGCTTCCCCAATGAGGCACCTCGGTGTTAGTTGTTTCTTTTGTGGGCAGAGTCATCAAGACCTAGGGATGTGGTCTGGGGAGGGCTGGACAGTGGAAACCTGGGGTGCTCAGGACAAGGGTTCAAGGAGGCAGCTCTCCATCTAGGAGCAGAGCAAATCCTGGCAGCACTGTGGTGGGTCAGCTCAGGTGGAATGAGGGGCCGGCTGAGTCCCCTGTGGGAAGGGAATGAATGCAGACTAAACACTTTCATCTGTGTGACCTGTTGACTTCTCAAGAGTACCCTGTGAGATCGTGATGGCAGGGTCGGCCTCCCTGTCCTGGTCCCTCCTCTGTCCTGCTCCTGGCACAGGACCTATCATAGGAACAGGAAGCATAGGATGGGGGGTAGACAGTGGCGGTTTACACTAGAATGCTAACAGGACACCTCCAGCAAGCTCTCGATAGGCGTATCACAGCCTCCAGCCAGTCAACAGATCTCTCTGGACCTCACTTTCCTTTTCTGTGAAATGGATTTGATAATCTCTACCCATGAGGCTATATCCTCAGAGTCCAGCACAGTATTGGTATTAAATGGGTCCTCAGTATATACTCACCGATGAATGAATGAGTGGGAAGGGAGGGAACGGAGGCAGACATATCTCTTTTACGAAGGAGGGAAAGGATACTTAAAGCTCATCCTGAGATCACTCGTCTGGGCAGTGAGAGAACAAGAGCTTGGGTCCACCTCCTGGCCTCCTGTGTCAAGTGGGCTAAGCAGGTGTCTTTGAGGCTGGAGAACACATGCGG